>NW_006921772.1:3793192-3794358 GCF_000298275.1 Orycteropus afer afer
CTCGGCGTGATCAGCCAGCAACATGGTGGCAGGTTGATTATAGTGGACCACTTCCATCATGGAAAAGACGACATTTTGTTCTTACTGCAATAGATACTTATTTTGCCTTCCCTGCATGCAATGTTTCTGCCAAAATTACCATCCATGGACTTACAGAATGCCTTGTCCACCATCATGGTATCCCACACAGCATTGCTTCAGATCAAGGGATTCACTTCAAAGCAAATGAATGTGGCAATGGGCCTATGCTCATGGAACTCACTGGTCTTACTATGTTTCCCAACAGTCATCTGCAAGGATCCAGGTGAGGAGAGCAACTCAGCCACGCCCGAAGCAGCAGTGCAGAATAACAGGATAAAAGGGATTAAAAGCCTGGAACCCTGACAGAGTAGAAGTCAGCCACAGGTATCCAGGTGCAGAGAGGGAAATCAGCCATGCCCAAAGCAGCAGTGAGGAAGAGCAGGAAAAAGGGGATTAAAAGCCAGAAACTCGGACAGAGGACTAGTCAGTCACAGGGATCCAGGTAAGAGGGAACTCAGGAATGCCCAAAGCAGCATGGCAGGAGAGTGGGAGAAAGGGGATAAAAAAGCCAGGAACTCGGACAGAGGAGCAGTCAGCTGCAGGGATCCAGGTGAGGAGAGGAACTCAGGCACACCCAAAGCAGCAGGGCGAGAGAACGGGAGAAGGGGGATTAAAAAGCCTAGGAATCTGGATAGAAGAGCAGTCAGCTGCAGGGACCCAGGTGAGGGTGGTACGAGAGGTTTCCAACAGGGAGACAAACTTGTCTGTCAGTTTGTCCTACCATGGTCATGTCGTGATATGAGCTTTGAGGCTGAGTCACTGGTGTTTCTAACCCAGAGGGATGCACATGGTGCACAGGTATCAGCCCAGCTTACAGACTGAGACAGACTCGGAAGAAGGAGGAGGCTGTCCACTTCTCAAATAATTGGCCAGGGAAAACCTTATGAATATTAAAGAAACACTGTTTGATACATTACCATACAACTTTATGAATAGTCTGGTTAGGTTAGAAGGCTCTCAAAATAGGACTGGAAAAGAACTGCATCATCAGAGTAAATCCACCCTTACTCCTATGGATAAGGTAAAGCTTTCAAGACCTCCATTTGCTGATGTGGCATCACTCAAATTGAAGAGAAACAGCTGCA
>NW_006921772.1:3796853-3802391 GCF_000298275.1 Orycteropus afer afer
CGAAGAAGAGTTGATGCTTTTGAGTTGTGGTGCTGGCAAAGAATGCTGAAAGTACCATGGACTGCTAAAAGAACTAACAGATCTCTCCTGGAGGAAGTGCACCCAAAATGCTCTTTGGAAGCGACAATGGCCAGACTTCATCTCACCTATTTTGGTCATGTTGTCAGAAGGGATCATTCCTTGGAGAAGGATGTCATGCTTGGTAAGGTGGAGGGTCAATGAAAGAGGGGGAGGCCTTCAACAAGATGGATTGACATGGTGGCTGCGATGATGGGCTCAAGTATAGCAGGGATTGTGGAGCTGGTGCAGGATCAGGCAGTGTTTTGTTCTGCTGTTTATGAGGTCGCTATGAGTCAGAAATGACTTGCCAGCACCTAACAACAACTACAACTATGTTTCCCATCATCCCGAAGCAGCTGGCTTGATAGAACAAAGGAAAGGTTTACTAAAAACACAATTACGGCACCAGGTAGGTGGTAATACCTTGAAAGTTTGGGGTAATGTTCTCAAGGTGGCTGTATGTGCTCTAAACCAGCATCCAATATATGGTGCTGTTTCTCCAATAGCCAGGATTCATGGGTCCAGGAACCAAGGGGTGGAAACGGGAGTGGTACCACTCACCACTACCCCTAGTGACCCACTCAAAAAGTTTTGCTTCCTGTCTCTGCTACCCTATGCTCTGAACATCTGGAGATGTTAGTCCCAAATGGAGGAACACTCCCACTTGGAGACACAATACTGATTGTATTGAACTGGAAGTTAAGAATGCCACCCAGCCATTTTAGCTTCTTCATGCCTCTGGAACAACAGATGAAGAAGGGTGTTACTGTACTATCTGGTGTGATATATGCTGATTACCAAGGGGAACTTTATTGACATTACAAAATGGAGTCAAAAAAGAGTATGTCTGGAATACAGGAGATTCTTTAGGATGTCTCTTAGTACTACCATGCCCTGTGATTAAAGTCAATGGAAAATTACAGCAAACCAATTCTGACATGACTACTAATGGGCCAGACCATTTAGGAATGAAGGTTAGGGTCACCCCACCAGGCAAACAACCATGACCAGATGAGGTGCTTGCTTAAGGCAAGGGAAATACAGAATGGATGGTGGAAGAAGGTAGTTCTGAATATCAGCTATGGACACCTGACCAGTTCCAGATTGTTATATTTCTTCATTGTATATGTGCATCAAATATTTTTGTTTCCTTGTTTTATGAACTATAAAATGTAAACAGGGTTAATGTGTTTCAGTTTTATGCATGTTAGTGTATCATGTTTGGTGCAAATATGACTTTATAATTGTCCTTATTTAGAGATTATGTAGAGTTAAGGAGATGTGTACAACTGTCAAGTTGACAAGGGGTGGACTGTGATAGTTGGAGCTGTGTGTCAACTTGGCTGGACCACAATTCTGAGTGGTTTATACAGTTGTGACGTGGGTTATTCCCATGATGAGATCAGATATATATGTTTTGAGCAGCCAATCCATTGAAAGGGAGTTTCCCTAGGGGTGTGGTCTGCTTCCAATATATTTATGGACATCCTGGGAAAAGTGACACTCTTCCATGGATTGGGATCCTGTTGTGCTGTCTACAACTTTCTGTGAGGGAGCAATCTACCAGTTGGCCTGGTGATCTTGGATTTGTCCTTCATTGGAGTCAACAGCCAGTATACTGCCTGCCAACCTTGAGCTCATCAGCCCCTGCAGCTGCATGAGTCAGGAAGAGCCTCCAGCTTGACATTTGATCCAAGAACATGGGAATTGCCAGCTTCTATAAATATGTGGGCCATTTTCCTAAGATAAATTTCTCTCTCTCTCTAAATATGTATAAGCTTTACTGGTTTTGCTTCTCAGAGAACCCAGCCTAATAAACAGAATGAAACACTGTCTGGTCCTCTATCAGCCTCAGAATCCTTGCTACACCTGAGCCCATCATTGCAGCCACTATGTCAATCCATCTCATTGAGGGACTTCCTCTTTTTCATTGACTCTCCATTTTACCAAGCATGATGTCTGTGGTGGTTACATTTGTATGTCAACTTGGCTAGGCCTGGTTCAGTGGCTGGGCAGCTGGATGTAGTATTCCCCAAGATGAGACTGGTAATCAACTCCATGGTAGACTCTACTGTAAGCAGCTGAGTAGCTGCCTTTGGGATATGGTCTGCTTCCCATATATAAGTAGCAGTTTTGGGAACAGTAGGTAGCTTATGGCACGCTTGGACCTTGAATGTAGCCATGTCATTATTCAGCAGCCTGCCATGCTCTGCCAACCTTGGGACTTCCAATGGACTTGAGTTAATGGCCTGCCATGTGGTTTGGCAACATTGGGACTGTGCCTTTTTACTTGTCAACCCTGGGGCTTCTCAGCCTCAGCAACCAGCAGCTGTCTGGGTGAAGAAATGCCTCTAGCTCCAGTGGGCCGGGAGCAGGAGGCAGAGCTGAACCCCAAGGTTGAGGGGCTTTCACCCAGTCCCTAGAGCCTGGCACTTTGAACTTGGACTTAAAGCCTCCAAATTGTAGAAATAAACTCCTGTTTGTTAAGGCCATCCCATTTCTGGTATATTTCTTGTCAGAGTGGCACTAGGTAACTAGAACAATATCTTTTTCCATGGAATGGTCTCCTCTGACAACATGACCAAAGTAGGAGAGACAAAGTCTAGTCATTCTTGCTTCCAAGGAGCATTCCAGTTGCACTTCTTCTGGGACAGACTTGTTAGTTCTAATATACCATGGCCAAATTGTGTTCATTCCAGTAATGTGAGACTATTCCTTGAGGATATTAAAGACAATACACCCCGAGGTCAATGAAAACTTTTTTGATTACACTATATATTTAAAATTTCCCCATACTTCCTTTCTGAAGTAATTCTTACAACCATTACCTTGCTTTTTTTTCTTCTATAGCACTTATCACCATCCAGTATGTTATATGTTTTACTTTTTTTACTGTTTATTTTCTATTCTTACTCTCTATGTAAACAAAAGTTTTTGTGATTTTAGATTATTGATATATTCCCAGGACAGTACATAGTAGGTACTCAGCAAATAAGTTATCTCAGCTCTTACTCCCATACAACAAATCGTTTGGCATTTGTTCAAGGATTTTTGTCTAATCTACCACTGTTTCTTGTTGTAGATAATTTGCATACTGTTGCTTAAACTTTACTTCCAGTTTACATTTCATTTGGTTTGGAGTTCAATAACAGTGCTTTCAAAGACATTTTAGATGTTAAGTGTTACAGGATAAATTTTCCTTCCAATTTTATTATGAGCTCAGCTTGGTTTTATGATGTGGCTCTTCAGCTCCCTGAGGCAGTTTGATCTAAGGTTTTCTTGCATAATTTGCCATAATTTCTCTTTCCCTCTAGGACCACCCAGGTCTTGCTGTTGTCTTTATGCTTTCTGACATGGCCACTACAAACATCATCAGTTTTATGCATTTACTACTTAGGCACCTCAATAAGCAAGTGGAGGCTCTGTAAGAAGATGTGCCCCAAAACACTGAAGCATTTATTTGCTTTCCTCTCATTTGTCTTCCTATTTAGGACCCCCTGGTATGCCTCAGTTTTATGTGAAATGAAAAGGAAGAGAATATAATAGGATGAATCATCTCGCAGTTTGAACAGAGCTGATTTGGTGTGGTACAAAGCTCTTTTACCTACATAAGGTTTTAACGGCCAAGCTAGAACAGTTGGACAGACAGTTGATAAGAATTTTTTTTTTTTTCTAATTTTTTCCCTAAAAGTTCTGAGCTAGCTCAAGGAAATCATTTTACGTCCATGAAAATTTAAGATTGCTTATGAATTGTCATAAAAATACAAAGTGTAAAAGGATTATATTCAACTGTCCTGAACCCAATTAAGTAATTACTTAATAGTGAAGTCCTCAATGCCTCTAGAATACTGGCTTCTTACTTTATTTCCACTTACAATAATACAAGTGTATTGTTGTAGATATTTCTTTAAACAACTCATCAAGAGAATAAAATAAAAAAATTATATAGATCAATATTGGTGCTTTTTCAGACTTGGGGTGTAAGGTCAATGAAATCTATTTAAATTTCTTCGAATTCAAGGCTGTTGTGAAACAAATATTTTATATTTGGAGCTATACTTTGCTGTAAGATTTAATTTAGAAATGTAAATGGGATTCTATATGTATAATCTGAAAAATATTTGGCTTAAATTACTGGGACAACGTAATGTAGTAGTTTTTGTTCTGAGTATGTGTATTTGGATTTTATGAAGTAATTTTATAATTTTGATGTAGCAAGTAAGGACTTTTCCTTAAATGACATGATTAAAAGGACTCTGATCTGCTATTCATCAGTGCATGACTGCTGGCCTTTTATTTGTTTTTGACATTATAAGAAACACGATACTCTTCTATTGTTTAATGAAGAGAACCATTCTTCTCAAGTTGCTCTGCTTTGAGGTGAAATTCAAAAATCTGTGAGATCTTTCAAGGATATGAAACAAATCCACATAAAAAAAAGTAAATTTTCATACGTAGGATGAACATCATTTTTGTTTTATTTCTATATTGCTTGTCTATTTGAGAAGTTATTTCAATCAGGAACAGGAAAGATTAAAAACTTAGTTTGATCACAAGAATGAATTAATCTTTCTTAGAGAGGTAGTACAAATTTTTTTCAGATGTACTAATACTCTACAGATTAATAAAAATGCATTTGTTGAGTAATAGCATAAATTATTTCAGGCTCTCATTTTTGTCCCCCAAATCTCTAATATCTTGTCCTTTTTTTCCTGGGCATTACAATTTGTTTTGCATTTTCTCAACAGTGGGATGCTTTATTAATGATAAAACAAGTCTTTCAATTTTGCAATAATGTTTGCATCTTTCCAAATCACATCATCCAATAAAACTAATAGTCCCTCTTGTAATAGTCAACTAATTTCTAAATCTTAGAACAAAATTATGGTTGCTATTTTTCCTAATAAAATTTCTTTAACAGATTCTTTTGTTGGAGATTTGCTTTTAGTAATTAAGTAATGGAAATGGCAATCCTGGCTCTTTTACTAAAGTGCTCTATGACGTAAGGCAAGGGCTATCATTTCATTTGTAATTTATGAGAGTAGGATTTGATCAGTTATTGCTGACTGGGGAAAAGAGAGTTGGAACAACAAATAAACTTTCAGAAATGCTACTTCATCCCAAATGAGAAATTCCGAATAATGCTATGGAACATTCTGACTTTGTGACATTTGTTGTTAAAATAATACAGATTTTTTTTTTAGAAAAACACTTTGAAGTATAATAATATGTTTTTAGTTTTTGTTCTTTCTTGAATGTGATATTTCTCTCATTCAGTCAGAGGCATGCATTGCATTAAGAGCATTTTCTTCCCCCCTGTAGGAAAACAAACATAAAGAGCTCATGTTCAAGTTTTTATTTCCCAAATGATCTTTGAATTATAGCTAGAAAATATTCTTGAAACCAATCTTTGTTGAGAGGAAAAGGGGGTTTCCTAAACTCAAATATATTATATTTATATTTTTTTTTAAAAAAAAA
>NW_006921772.1:3802491-3805958 GCF_000298275.1 Orycteropus afer afer
AACCCTTGAGGAATATAAATATAGGGCTTAAAAATAAATCAGAGTGTAGTATAAACAGAGGATATTTTATATGAGAAATTCACCTTGTAGAGTAAAAGAGAGGTGCTAGGAAAAATGAGAGGGGCAGATGGTAACTATGATGAGAGAAATCCTGAAGAAATTGATGAAGACTATCCAACTGCACTGTACTTCACTACCATGTCCAACATGGCGTAGGAGTGGCAGACCAAGGGTAAATGTCAGTGTCTAGATTTGTGGGCTTGACTTAGAGCCTTGATCTCCATAGTCTGCAAACAGTGTTCGAGAGCCAACAATTTTCATGAGTCCATGTAGGGGCATGATGATATTAAGAAAACCAACGGAATAATTACTACTTGGATCCATAATGAGGATACCGTCAATGAATACATATTTTAGAGTCTATAGACTTCATCAATGAGTATTGGTATGACAGTCCAAAAGAATAGATGAATGAGCCACATGTTGGTAGATCTTAGCTCATGATACCCAGGGACTAGCCCCACCATGAAGCACTAAAGATCAATAAGGACCCAGCACAGAGCACTGGAGATCAACAAGGACCTATGCCAGAACACAAATCCAACAAGAGAGCACAGTACATGTTTGTACCAGAGTTCCTTCTCCAACGACCTTGCCACAGGTATTTATTCTTAGGTGAAAGGAGAGGGAAGGTAAGCTGATTAGAATTAAATCAGATAAAGAATTTAAGCTTAGAGACCATTTAAACTGAAACCTACCAAGTTACATTTAAAAGGTAAAGTTTGACTCTCTAATGGCAGATATTTAGTTGCCAGTAATAAGCATAAAATACCACCTTTATGTAATGGGAGCCTTCCTCATGGTGCCGTATAGAGATTGTTCCCTTTTTATTCTATATATCCTATTAATTCTGTCTTTATCACCAACCGATTTATGAATGGCTATACTTAGGTTCTTCAAGGTCAGCAAACTTCTGAAGATGACTGTTAAAGACAGAGTTTCCTTAGACACATTTTTGGAGACTGGTCTGACCTGTCAATGGAGAGTGTGAGCAACAGCCACAACTACTCACATACACAGTATTTTGGAAGCTTCTACTATAGTAGTGCCCCTGGAATTGCTACCTCTGAACATATTTGCCACAACTGCTTTCCCTTATGGAGGGAGACAAAATTTAGTAATATAAGAAATCATGAGCATTGCATGGCCATTCAGTACTCCCTGCTCCACAGGAGAGAGTTCTAGTGGTGTAGTGCCTAAGACATTTGACTGCTAACCAGAAGCCTGGCAGTTCAAATCCCCCAGCCACTCCTTGGAAGGAAGATTGGGCAATCTTCTTGTGTGGTGACACTGCCTCAGAAACCCAAGGAGGGGTGGCTATAAGTCAGATCCGACTTGATGGCAGTGAGTTTTGTTTTTCGGGTTTTTTTTAGCTTCACAGGAGGAAGATAAAGCAATCTACTTCCATAAAGATTTACAGCCTTGGAGACCCGTAGGCGGTCTCTATGAGTTTGTTTTTGTGGTTTTAGTTCAATATTGTATCTAATTTGTTTTTTTCATGTAATGTATGCAGTGTAATATTAGTTCAATCATGTTGAACATTGATTTCAAACTCCATTTTCCCAACATGAAATAATCACAGTAATAATATTCTTTTAAAAAAAAAAAAAAACTTCACATTTAAATAGTTATAAAGATGAAATAGTCACATAGATTATCTTGGAAACTATATCCAAGATAATTATGTCCACCTATAATTAGATAAAATAGTCCTATTTAACTCAAGATGTTAGGTGCCATCGAGTCATCTCTGACTCATAGTGACCCTATGTACAGCAGAAGCGAACAATGTCCAATCCTGTGCCAGATCCATGATCCTTGCTATTCTTGAGCCCACTGCTACAGTCACTGTGTCAATCCATCTTGTTGAAGGCCTTCCCCTCTTTCATCAACCCTCCACCTTTTCAAGCATGACATCCATCCTTCTCCAGGGAATGGTCTGAGAACATGACCAAAGTAGGTCAGATGAAGTCTGGCCATTCTCCCTTCCAAGAGACATTCTGGCTGCACCTCTTCCAGGACAGATTTGTTAGTTATTTTAGCAGTCCATGGTACTTTCAGCATTCTTCACCAGCACCACAACTCAAAAGTATCAATTCTTTTTTAGTCTTCCTTATTCATTGTCCAATTCTCACATGCATACGAGGCAATTGATATTACCATGGCTTGTGTCTGGTACACCTTAGTCCTCAAGGAGACATTTTTGCTTTTCTGCACTTAAAAGAGATCCTTTTCAGCTGATTTGCTCAGTGCTATATTTATTCTAATGTCCTGACTTCTGCTTCCATTGTCATTGACTGTGGAACCAAGTAATGTGAAGTTTGTGACAACTTCAATCTTTTCTCCATTTATCATGATGCTGTTTATAGGTTCAGTTGTGAGGATTTTTTGTTTTCTTTATATTGAGATGCAATCCATACTGCAGACTGTTGTCTTCAATCTTCATCAGTAAGTTCTTCAAGTCATCCTCTTTTTCAGCAAGCAAAGTTGTGTCGTCAGCATATCGCAGGTTGTTAAGGATTCTTCATACAATCCTGATGCCATATTCTTCTTCATATAGTCCAGCTTCTTGGATTATTTGCTCAGCATACAGAATGAATAAGTATGGTGAAATGATACAACCCTGATGTACTCTTTTCCTGATTTTAAACCATGCAGCAGCCCCTTGTTCAGTTCGAACAACAACCCCCTAGTCTATGTACAGGTTCCACATGAATACAATAAAGAGTTCTGGAATTCTCATTCTTCTCAATGTTATCCATAATTTGTTATTATCCTTACAATCAAATGCCTTTGCATAGTCAAGAAAACACAAGTAAACATCTACCTGATATTTTTTGCTTTGAGCCAAGATCCATCTGATGTCAGCAATATCTATTCCATGTCCTCTTCTGAATGTAGCTTGCATTTCTGGAAGTTCTCTGTCAATATACTGCTGCAACCAATTTTGAATTATCTTCAGTAAGATCTTACTTGCATGCTATATTAATTACAATGTTTGATAATTTCCACATTCTGTTGGATAAGCTTTCTTTGGAACAGCTTCCAGTCAGTTGGCCAGCTAGCTGTCTTCCAAATCCCTTGGCATAGCCACGTGAGTGCCTCCAGTGGGGAATCCATTTATGGAAACATCTCAGTGGGTATTCTGTCAATTCCTGGAGCCTTGTTCTTTGCCAATTCCTTCATTGCAGCTTTGATGTCTTCCTTCAATACCATTGGTTCTTGAACATATGCCACCTGCTAAAATGGATGAACATCGACCAGTTCTTTTTGGTACAGTGACTTTGTGTATTCCTTCCATCTCCTTTTGATGTTTGTTACATCATTCAATATATTGCCCATAGAATTTTTCAGTATTGCAACTTGAGACTTAAATTATTTTCTTCAGTTCTTTCAGTTTGACAAAT
>NW_006921772.1:3806739-3810741 GCF_000298275.1 Orycteropus afer afer
TGGTGGTTCAAACCCACCAGCCACTCCTCGGAAGGAAGGTTGGGCAATCCTACTTCCGTAGTGATACTGCCTCGGAAACCCAAGAAGGGGTCGCTATGAGTCGGGGCTGACTTGACGGCACATAACAACAACAACAACTTGCCACAGATGTTGTCAATCTGATTCCTGTGTACTCCATCTGGTGAAGTCCACATGTATAGCTGTGATTTGTATTGTTGAAAAAAAGGTGTTTGCAATGAATAAATCATTAGTCTTGTGAAATTCTATCATGTGCTCTCCGTCATTTTTTTCTGTCACCCAAGCCAAATTTTCCAAGTACCAGTGATCCTTCTTTGTTTCCAACTTTTGCATTCCAGTCACCATTGATAATTAGTACATCTTGATTGCATGTTCAGTCAACTTCAGACTGCAGAATTGGTAAAATTTTCAATTTCCTCATCTTTGGCTTTGCTTGTTGGTGTGTAAATTTGAATAATAGTAGTATTAACTGGTCTTCCTTGTAGGCATATAGATATGATCCTATCACTGACAGCATTGTATTTCAGGACAGATCTTGAAAGATCCTTTGTGACAATGAATGCCACACCATTCCTCTTCAAATTGTCATTCCTGGCATAGTAGATCATATGGTTTTCTGAATCAAAGTCCATTTCAGGTCACTAATACCTATGATATCAATCTTTATGCATTCCATTTCACTTTTGACAACTCCCAATATTCCTAGATTGAAATTTGTACATTATATGTTCCAGTTATTAGTGGACATTTGCAGCTGTTTCTCCTCAATTTGAGTCATGCCACATCACCAAATGGACATCCTGAAGCTTTTTTTTTTTTTTTTATCCATATCATTAGGTTGGTTCTACTCTGATGAGGCAGCTCTGTCCCAGTCATATTTTGAGTGCCTTCCAACCAAAAGGGCTTGTCTTCTTGTACTGTATTTGACAATGTTTCTAGGCTAATCATAAAGTTGCCCAGTAATGTGTCAAACAGTGTTTTTCTGCTATTCATAAGGTTTTTCCCTGGCCAATTTCTTGAGAAGTAGATACCCTCTTCTTTCTTCCTAGTCTGTCTCAGTCTGGAAGCTACATTGAAAACCTCCACACTGTAAAGCTGAGTTACCAAGACACCAGAACACAGAGTTGTTTCAGAGCAGCAGTTTATTGGCACTCCCAGGCGAGGTTCTCATGCCCTAACAGCAGGGCTAGAGAAGTCGCACCCCCGGGCAGGGGGCATGGACTTTTATAGACACAGAGAGGACCTGTTTGGGGACAGCAGGGGAGTGACAGGGTCCTTTAAGGAAATGGCAGGGTTCAATTAGCTGTTAGCATGGGTCTGCACTTAATTAGCATGAGGGGGCTTCAGAAGAGGAAGTTTGTCACTGCATGGGACTTTACAGTCTGGGCAGGTTCTGTTACTGTGGTTGTCTTATCAGGTTGTCTCATCAGGGCCTGACATCTAGAGGAAGCTGCTAACTGACATTTTGGGGCCTGGGTTTGCTTCAGCCTAACATTCTAACCTTTTCAATGGATAAAGGGCGACGTGATCATCTTAGCTTCTTCCTGCTGAATGGGGTCGGAGAGGGGGAGAGGGGTTTCATACGTTGGAGTTAGAGAAGCTGGGGTCGTCAGTTGGCAACTTGATGTAAAGATGTAGGAGAAGTTGATTTACTGTGACTCAAGATATTTCTTCTAGTCGTTTTCGAAGAAACTTGAGAAGGCAAGGGGCAAAGAGAAAAAGGAAAGTTATTAGTACAAGTGGTCCGATAAGGGGTAATAGCCAGGCAGTGAGTGGTGATTGGAACCATCCAAACAGTGAGGTTTCTGCGTTGCGTTGGTTGTGTAGTTCGTCTTTTAGTCGAGTTAATGTGTTAGTATTCTGTTTCACTAATCCAGATTCATTGATATAATAACAACATTCTTCTCCCAGGAAGATGCAAGTTCCACCTTCTGCTGCAGTTAAGAGGTCTAGGGCTCTCTGGTTCTGCAAAGAAACTTGGGCTAAAGAGGTTAGTTGTCGCTGTAGGGAGGCTAAGGAGTCGGCAGTGGTTTCAAGCACAATTTCGAGACGGACTTGGAAGTCCTGCTGATATTATGCTGTGACCTAAGGCTCCACCCACCATCCCTGCTGCTGCAATGGCAGAGGCTAGGCTAATACCTATCATGATGGGTATGAAGGCAGCCCTTTTGATTCTAGTCTCTTGTAGTAGTCGGGAGACTTCAGATTTTTCATAGAAGGTGAGTTGGGGTATTATGGTTACTGTGAAGCAGGGACCTGGAATGGTGGAATTCAAACATTTAGTTAAAGTTCCATTACACCAAAATAAAATACAAGGTGATGCAGAGGTGATGGAAATATTCTGTGGTGTTTGGTTAAAGGTTTTAAGTGCCCAAAGGGGTATATGTGGTAGGGGGGTGGTGCATGAAGAGTTGAGGGTGGGAGTAAATAGTGGTGGAGTTAAATTGATAGGTACAGCTGCAAGTAAGGGTCGTTTGAGTGAGGCACAAAGGAAGCAATGTGAAACATTAGGTAGAGTCTGAGTATAATTGAGGAGAGACAGGGAATATTGGATGATGTGCATCCAGGAGGGTGTTGGAAAGGTCTGGACTTGTATTGGGTCGAGAACTGCTTGGGGATCTCCTTGGATCTGTTTTTGTAGGTTATGTTCTTCTTAGGAAATGGAGGTAAGAACTCGTGTAAGGTTGTGAACAATAGAAGGATTGTTGTTCTATTTGGATGGTTCCTGCAGGTAAGGTGGCAAAGCTATTGTAATACAGTTTTCCTATAACTCCATTTGCCCACCTGCTATTTTTTGGATCACTAATGCGGAGATGTAATTTCATGATTTTAGTGAAAAATGCTCCAGAGTAATCTCCAGAACTATGTATTCTACATGACCAATAATAACATCCACCATAGGTTGAGGAGCTTTGGTTGCATTTGGGACTGGATTGGTCATATGTAAAACAGAGGTAGGGGAAATTACTGGGGACCACTGATTTTGGGGAAATGGGTATTTCTAGTTGTGTTGTATCTGTTGGTGGGTAGTCTGCCTGACCAATACATTGCAGGGAGTTTTGTCCCTCCCAGACTGTAAATCTCCAGACATGGTTGGGTGGGAGTTTATTGGGATTGGATATGGGTTCATTATTAGTGAGGGTCAGTAGGACGAGGGGTCCGATTAAGATGGAGTTTAGTTAGACCCAGCACTTGGCATGTATAGAAATCATGATTTGTCTGGGCCTTTTTGACACAGGAGAGGTGATGCCACGAGGGGTCACCCAGGAGTTTTACTGCTGTGGGAGTGGTTAAGATAACAGTATGTGGCCCAGTCCAGTGAGGTTTCAGTGGCTCTGGATGCAAAGTTTTCAGAAGCATTGCATCTCCGGGTTGTAGGTGAGTCGTTATTAGTGGTCCTGGAGAATCGGTCCCTAAGGGTTGTGGTAGATACCTGTCTGCGTGTTCTCGCAGTAGCTGCCTAAGGAGAGAAAGGTACGGGAGATAGGAAGCTAGGGGAGGGGGTTGTGTGGGTAAATTATGGTTAAGGAGGAAAGGTTGACCATACATCAATTCAAAAGGGCTGAGAAAGGTTGGTGCTTTAGGAGTTGCTCTTATGCATGCTAAAGCAAATGGGAGGAGGTCTATCCAGGATTTACGGAGTTCTAAGCAGAGTTTGGTAAGGTGTGTTTTGATAAGGCCATTGGCTCTTTCAATTTTACCTGATGACTGAGGTCGGTAGGGGATATGGAGGTGCCAGTGGATCCCTAGGGAGGAGGAGACTTGTTGGGTTACCTGTGAAACAAAAGCTGGCCCGTTGTCTGGCTGTATGGAGGATGGCAGGCCAAACTGAGGGATGATGTGAGTTATTAAGAAATTGGCTTCTGTAGCTGCAGTCTCATTCTTTGTGGGGAAGGCTTCTAGCCACCCAGTTAGGGTGTCTATAAGTGTAAAAAGGTATTTGAAAGACTTGTGAGATGGCATATGAGTGAAATCGATTTGCCA
>NW_006921772.1:3814371-3817699 GCF_000298275.1 Orycteropus afer afer
CAAGAGATATAACAAAAGGAAAGTAGTCACACTGGAGACACGTCCCAAAAACTAGTCAAATGCCTAGTTGTCTGCTCCCTTCTCAGAGATTTGAGTGAGTCTTTGGCTAAGGTGTCTCTGTATAAACCCCAGAGCGGAAGGCAGAGCCACACCATTATGCTGATCTGACTTCACACAGAAATCAACTGAGGACCCACCCAGACTCCGGCAAGTTAATTCCCCAACAGTAAACACACTGGAGACATGTCCCAAGGACCAGTCAGATGCCCGTTTGTCCGCTCCCCTCTCGGGGATTTAAGTGAGTCTTTGGCTAAGGTGTCTCCGTATAAACCCCAGAGAGGAGGGCAGAGCCACACTGTTATGCCAATCCGACTTCACACGGAAATCAACTGAGGGCCCACTCAGGCTCCGCGACTTAGATCTTGGAGCATCACAAAAAACATTCACACAACCTCTCAGTCAGACACAGACAAATTACAAGAAAACCAATTCAAACCGTTTGGTAGTAGGCACTGGTTCATCGCCCAGAGCCAAAAAATTAAAATGGCCCACAGGATGGAGGACAACAGAATACAAAATGTATGTCTTCCAGTGGGCATTGAGTAAAGGGTAAGATGTGACTTACCGGTGGTGGATGCAGGGGGCCAGAATTCCCTGGTCCGGAGGGAAGAGGGAGAAGGGGAGTTAGAACTCCCTCAAGTTCCACTCCTCGTCCCAGGTGTTGGTACTAAAATGTAAAGCCAAGTTACCAAGGCACCAGGACACGGAGTTGTTTCAGAGCAGCAGTTTATTGGCGCTCCCGGGCGAGGTTCTCATGCACTAACAGCAGGGCTAGAGAAGTTGCACCCCCGGGCAGGGGGCATGGACTTTTATAGACACAGAGGGGACCTGTCTGGGGACAGCAGGGGAGTGACAGGGTCCTCTAAGGAAATGGCAGGGCTCAATTAGCTGTTAGCATGGGTCTGCACTTAATTAGCATGAGGGGGTTTCAGAAGAGGAAGTTTGTCACTGCATGGGACTTTACAGTCTGGGAGGGTTCTGTTACTGTGGTTGTCTTATCAGGTTGTCTCCTCAGGGCCTGACATCAGAGGAAGCTGCTAACTGACATTTTGGGGCCTGGGTTTGCTTCAGCCTAACACACACCATGTGCAATTCTAGTGGCATTTGAAACACTGGTGGCACAGCCTCCAGCCTCACAGCAACATGTAAGCAACCACTGTATGACAATCTGACAGACAAGTTCATCTCCCTTAGCTGTATAAAACCTCTCTGTCCTCCCCTTACCTAGATCCTGCTGCTTTGTTGTCCCTTGTTTTCCCTCCTTCTTGTCTCTTGGATAGTGCCTGTCTGCCTCCCCTTACCTGGATCCTGCTGCTTCATCATCTCTGGCTTTCTCATATAAACATATTATTTTCACACACATACAGAGACAAAAATGGTAATTAAATTGAACACACAGGTAACTCATATATATAAATATATATATTTGTTGTTGCTGTTACTTGCCGTCGAGTCAGCCCTGACCCATAATGACCCCTCCTTGGGTTTCTGAGGCAGTATCACTACGGAAGTAGGATTGCCCAACCTTCCTTCCAAGGAGTGGCTGGTGGGTTTGAACCGCCAGCCTTCTGGTTAGCAGTCAAGTGCCTTAGGCACTATGCTACCAGAGTTCCTATATATATATATACACCCCATTGGTTCTTTATCATATGCCACCTCCTGAAATGGATGAAGATTGAACAATCTTTTTGGTACAGTGACTCTGTGTATTCCTTCCATTTTCATTTGATGTTTCCTGCATCATTCAATATTTTGCCCATAGAATCTTTTGATATTGCAACTTGAGGCTTAAATGTTTTCTTCAGTTCTTACAGCTTGAGAAATGCTGAGCTGTTCAACCCTCCTTGGGTTTCCAAGGTGATATCATTATGGAAGTAGATTGTGAAATCTTCCTCCTGAGGAGTGGCTGGTGGATTTGAACCACCAGCCTTCTGGTTAAAAATAAAATGCCTTAGGCACTACTCCACCAGAGCTTACTCTTGAATAATTCTTGAATTTTGAAAGACCAATGACTTATTCATTGCAAACACCTGTTTCTAACAACACAAACAGAAACTATACATGTATACTTTGCCAGATGGAGTGCACAGGAATTAGATTGACTACATCTGTGGCAAAAGGCTATGGAGAAGCTCAATATTCTCAACCAAAACAAGGTAAGGAGCTGATTGTGGAACACACCATCAACTGCTCATATGCACATTCAAGTTGAAGTTGAAGACAATTGAAACAAGTCCAGGAGAGTCAAAATATGACCTTGATTATATCCCTCCTAGATTTAGAGACCACCTAAAGATTAGATTTGAGGCATTGAACAGCAGTGACCAATAATGAGAGGAATTGTGGGATGACATCAAGAACACCATCCGGGAAGAAAGCAAGAGGTAATTAAAAGACAGGAAAGGAAGAAAAGACCAAAATGGATGTCAGAAGACTCTGAAATGTGTCCTTGATCAGAGAGGAGCTAAAGCAAATGGATGAAATGACAAGAAAAAAGAGCTGAACAGGATATTTCAAAGAGGAACTTGAGACAAAGTCAATTATTATAATGAAATGTGCAGAGACCTGGAGTTAGAAAACCAAAAGGGAAGAACATGTTCAGCATTTCTTAAGCTGAAAGAACTGAAGAAAAAATTTAAGCCTCAAGTTGCAATATTGAAAGATTCTATGGGCAATATATTGAATGATACAGGAAACATCAAAAAAGATGGAAGGGATACAGTCACTGTACCAAAAAGAATTGGTTGATGTTCACCCACTTCAGGAGGTGGCATAAGATCAAAAACCAACAGTATTGAAGACAGAAGTAGAAGCTGCCTTGAAGTAATTGGGGGAAAACAAGGTTCCAAGAATTGAGGAAATACTCACTAAGATTTTTCAACAAACAGATGTCCCATTGGAGGAATTCACTTGGCTACGCCAAGAGATTTGGAAGACAGCTAGCTGGCCAACTGACTGCAAGAGACCCATATTTGTACCCATTCCAAAGAAAGGTGATCCTACAGAATGTAGAAATTATCGAACAATATCATTAATATAGCATGCAAGTAAAATTTTACTGAAGATAATTCAAAATTGGTTGCAG
Source organism: Orycteropus afer afer (assembly GCF_000298275.1). Lineage (NCBI taxonomy): Eukaryota > Metazoa > Chordata > Mammalia > Tubulidentata > Orycteropodidae > Orycteropus > Orycteropus afer. The sequence goes on from NW_006921772.1 coordinate 3,817,517, forward strand.
CAGTATATTGACAGAGAACTTCTAAGGATGCAAGCTGGATTCAGAAGAGAATGTGGAACAAGGTATATCAATGTTAAGATCAGACGAATCTTGGCTGAAAGCAAAGAATACCAGAGTGATGTTACTTGTGTTTTATTGATGATGCAAAAGCATTAGATTGTGTGGATCATAACAAATTATAAA
>NW_006921772.1:3817799-3819753 GCF_000298275.1 Orycteropus afer afer
AAGAAGCTGGAGCATATGAAGAAGAACGTATCATCAGGATTGGAGGAAGGCTCATTAACAACCTGACATACTCAGACAACACAACTTTGTTTGCAGAAAGTGAGGATGACTTGAAGCACCTACTGAGGAAACTGAAAACTGCAATATGCAGTATGGATTACACCTCAGTGTAAAGAAAACAAAAATCCTCACAACTGAGCCAATAAACAGCATCACAATAAATGGAGAAAAGATTGAAATTGTTGAAGACTTCATATTACTTGGTTCTACAGACAACACCAATGGAAGCAGCAGTCAAAACATCAGATGACATATTACACTGGGAAAATCTCCTGCAAAAGACCTCTTTCAAGCACTGAAGAGCAAAGAATTTTCCTTGAAGACTACGGTGTACCTAACCCAACCCATGGTATTTTCAATCACCTCATATTCATGTGCAAGCTGGACAATGAATAAGGAAAATCAAAGATAAGTTGATGGTTCTGAATTGTGGTATTGGTAAAGAATACTGGAAGTACCATGGACTGCTAAAAGAACTAACAAATCTGTCCTGGAAGAAGTGCAGTGGATACTCCTTGAATGCGAGAATGACCATACTTCATCTCACCTACTCTGGTCATGTTGTCAGAAGGGATCATTTCCTGGAGAAGGGTATCAGGGTTGGTAAAGTGGAGGGTCAATGAAAAAGGGGAAGGCCTTCAACAAGATGGATTGACACAGTGGCCGCAATGATGGGCTCAGGAATAGCAAGGATCATGAGGCTGGCACAGGACCAGGCAGTATTTCCTTCTGTTGTACATAGGGTCTCTATGAATTGGAGATGACTCAAGGCTTATAACAACAACAACAATTCTTGATTAATTTTCTATCTTTACTTTTTTGATAAAAGAAGTGTGATGAGTGAAATATGTTTTCTGGTTCTGCTTCAGGTATTTGTGAACTATTTAAAAAAATTATTCTGTTTTCATTATGAAATGCTTTGTGTCTTATGTTAGGATCATTTAGAACTTGACCCAAGGCAGGGATGGGATGAATGTGTATAAAATTTATTTTGGAAACACACTGGTAAGACCTTGGGAAAGTAAGACAGGGAAGAGAAAGAATCCTTTAAAGGTGTATTGTTAAACAGGCAATGACAGCTCAATGCTTCTGAAAACTTTGAAAGGTACTATGCAACATTCTTCATCCCAAAAGAAAGATGAAGGACCTGGAGTAATTATCTACCAACTGCCATCAATTGTTCATTGAAGGCTGCTCCTGGATGGGGAGAAGCAAGCGTTAACTCTCTAGAACTTGTGAACTGTACGTTGCATGGGCTAATGCAAGTAGTCTCTGGTGGCCAGAGAATGTCTGCAGGCAAGAATTGCTAGTAAAAAAATATTTTGAAAATCTGAGCAAGTACATATAGCTGGAAGTAGCATTTTAAGTTAGCCTGGTAAAGATTGTGAAAAAAAAGTGTCAGGCAGAAATAACAGAATGAATAAGGCCTATACAAGGAAAGTAATTAGTGCTATAAAATAAGTCAAATAAAATCAGTATGTTGGATTGTGGTGAACTCCTGGGAGCATTTCATAAGATGAGGATGGAAACATTGTTAACAGACAGATCATATAAGGCTTTCCTGACCATGTTTAAGATTTTAATCATATCAAATGTACAGCAGGAAGCTACTAAAGAGTTTCCAGCAGTGAAAGTCATTAAATTTAAAGAGATCAAACTTGCTGCTATGTGGATAATGGGTTGGAAGAAGGCAAGGGTACAAGAAGAGAAAAGATGTCAAATGAGCTAATACATAATCCAGCATATAAAAGACCAAACTTTATGATTATGATTATTTATTTATTTATTTATTTATTTTTTTGCTTGCTGAAAGTGAGGATGACTTGAGGTACTTACTGATGAAGGTTGAAGAATACAGTCTGCAGTATGGATTACATCTCAATATAAAGAAAAC
>NW_006921772.1:3820723-3840353 GCF_000298275.1 Orycteropus afer afer
TTTTGTGTTGTTGTTAGGTGCCCTCATGTCGGCTCTGACTCATAGCGACCCTGTGTACAACAGAACAAAATACTTCCCTGTCCTGTGCCAGTCTCACAATACTTGCTATACCCGAGCCCATAGTTGCAGCCATTGCATCAGTCCATCTCAGTGAGGGTCTCCCCCTTTTTCACTGACCCTCCACTTTACCAAACATGATATCCTTCTCCAGGGAATGGTACCTTCTGACAATATGACCAAAGCACATCAGACAAAATCTGGCCATTCTCTCTTCCAAGGAACATTCTGGCTACACTTCTTCCCAGACAGACCTGTTAGTTCTTCTGGCAGTCCATGATACTTTCAGTATTCTTTGCCAACACCACAATGCAAAAGGATCAACTCTTCTTCAGTCTTCCTTATTCATTGTCCAGCGTTAACATGCATATGAAGCAACTGACAATACAATGGGTTGGGATAGGCTCACCTTAGTCTTCAAAGTGACATCTTGGGTCTTCAGCACTGTAAAGAGGCCTTTTGCAGAATATTTGCCCAATGCAATGCATCTTCTGACTTCCTGACTGCTATTTCCATTGGTGTTGGTCATGGAAGCAAGCAATGTGAAATCTTTGACAACTTCAATCTTTTCTCCATTTGTTGTAATGCTGCTTATTGGCCCGGTTGTGAGGATTTTCATTTTCTGTATGTGGAGGTGTAATGCATACTGCAGACTGCAATCTTTCATTTTCATCAGTAAGTTCTCCAAGTCATCTGCATTTTCAGCAAGCAAGGTTGTGTCATCTGCATAACGCAGGTTGTTAATGTGTCTTCCGCTAATCTTGATGTCGCATTCTTCATATAGTCCCGCTTCTCAGATTATTTGCTCAGCACACAGATTGAATAAGTATGGTGAAAGGATACAACCCTGACATGCTTCCTTCTTGATTTTAAACCATACAGTATCTCCTTGTTCTGTTCAAACGACAGCCTCCTGGTCTGTGTACATGTTCCTCATAAGTATAATTAAGTGTTCTGGAATTCCCATTCTTCCCAATGTTATCCATAATTTGTTATGATCTGCACAATCAAATGCTTTTGCATAGTCAATAAAACACAAGTAAACATCTTTCCGGTATTCTTTGCTTTGAGCCAAGAGCCATCTGACATCAGCAACGATAACCCTCTATGTTCCTTTCTGAATCCAGCACAATTCCTCTGGTTTCTGTCACTGGTGTTGAATGCTGTCAATATACTGCTGCAACTGTTTTTGAATTATCTTTAGGACGATTTTACTTGCATGTGATATTAATGATATTGCTTGATAATTTCTATATTCTGTTGGATCACCTTTCTTTGGAATGGGTACAAATATGGATCTCTTCCAGTCAGTTGGCCAGCTAGCTGTCTTCCATATCTCTTGGTATAGCCGAGTGAGTGCCTCTGGTTCAGCGTCTGTTTGTTGAAATATCTCAGTGGGTATTCCATCAATTCCTGGAGCCTTGTTCTTTGCCAATTTTTTCAGTGTAGCCTCAACTTCTTCCTTCTATACCATTGGTTATTGATTTTATGCCACCTCCTGAGATGCATGAACATCAACCAATTATTTTTGGTAGAGTGGTTCTTTGTATTTCTTCCATCTTCCTTTGATGTTTCCTGTATCATTCAATATTTTGTCCATAGAATCTTTCAATGTTGCAACTCAAGACTTAATTTTTTTCCTCAGTTCTTTCAGCTTGAGAAATGCCGAGCATGTTCTTCCCTTTTGGTTTTCAAACTCCAGGTCTTGGCACCTTTCATTATAGTAATTGGTTCTGTCTGCTTGAGCTGCTCTTTGAAATCTTCTATTCAGCTCTCTTGTCATTTCTTCCATTGGCTTTAGCTTCTCTCCACTCAAAGGCAAGTTTCAGAGTCTCTTCTGACATTCATTTTGGTCTTTTCTTCCTTTCTTGTCTTTTTAATGACCTCTTGCTTTCTTCATGGATGATGTTCCTGATGTCATCCCACAATTCCTCTGGTTTCTGTTACTGGTGTTGAATGCATCAAATCGATTCTTTAGATAGTCTCTAAATTCAGAAGGGATATAATCAAGGTAATATTTTGACTCTCATAGACTTGTTTTCATTGTCTTCAACTTCAACTTGAACTTGCACATGAGCTGTTGATCGTCTGTTCCACAATCAGCTTCTGGTCTTGCTTTGGCTGAAGATATTGAGCTTCTCCACTGTCTCTTGCCACAGATGTAGTCAATTTCATTCCTGTGTATTCCTTTAGCCAAAGTCTACATATATAGCTGTCATTTATGTTGTTGAAAAAAGGTGTTTGCTATGAATAAGTCTTTGGTCTTGCAAAATTCTATCATGAGATCTCTAGCATTATTTGTGTCACTTATGGCCGTATTTTCCAACTACCAGTGACACTTCTTTGTTTCCAACTTTTGCATTCCATTCACCAGTGATAATCAACACATCTTGATTGCATGTTGATTCAATTTCAGACTTCAGAAGTTTGTTGAAATCCTTGATTTCCTCATTTTTAGCTTTGGTTGTTGGTGCAGATTTGAATAATAGTAGTATTAACTGGAGGAGCTCTGGTAGCATAGTGCCTAAGGCACTTGACTGCTAACCAGAAGGCTGGTGGTTCAAACCCACCAGCCACTCCTTGGAAGGAAGGTTGGACAATCTACTTTCATAGTGATACTGCCTCAGAAACCCAAGGAGGGGTCGCTATGAGTCAGGTCCAACTTGATGGCACATAACAACAAGTATTAACTGGTCTTCTTTGTAGGTGTATGGATATTATCCTTCACTGACAGCATTGTACTTCAGGACAAATCTTGAAATAGTCTTTGTAACAATGAATGCCACACCATTCCTCTTCAATTTGTCGTTCCTGGCATAGTAGATCATATGTTTGTCTGATTCAAAATGGGCAAAACCAGTCCATATCAGCTTACTAATGCCTAGAATATTAATCTTTATGTGTTCCATTTTATGTTTGACAACTTCCAATTTTCATAGATTCATACTTCATACATTTCATGTTCTGATTATTAATGGATGTTTCCAGCTCTTCCTTCCCATTTTGAGTTGTGCCACATCAGCAAATGAAGGTGCCCAAAACTTTACTCCATCTACATCATTAAGGTCAACTCTATTTTGAGGAGGCAGCCTTTCTGTAGTTGTATTTTGAGTGCCTTCTGATCTGAGAGACTCATTTTTGGACACTATATCAGACAATGTTACATGACCATTCATAATGTTTTCCAGTAACGTATCAGACAATGTTTCACTGCTATTCATAAGGTTTTCCCTGGCCAATTCTTTGAGAAGTGGATGGCTCCTTCCTTCTTCTGAGTCTGTCTTGGTCTAGAAGCTCTGCTGAAACCTGTCCGCCATGCATGACCTTGCAGGTATTTGAAAATATCAGTGGCATAGCCTCCAGCCTCACAGCAACATACAAACCACCACGGTACAACAAACTGACAGATGATTGGTGGATCCAGGATATAGGTGACAGTAATTTGAATAAGGATGCAATTTTGAATTAAGATGGGGATGGTAAACAGAAAACAAGTTTTCTGACTTTATTAGTGGATTGATGGTAATATCATTTACTTAATGGGGAAGACCAAAAAGAGAAAAGGTTTTGGGGAAAAAAAAAATCTAGATATCTGATCTAGAAAATTTAAATTGAAAATGTTTCTGACACATATAAGAGAAAATATGAAGTAATTAGTAGACTCAAACATAGTAATAATTGTGAGAATGGTGTTCACAATTACCGTTGAGTAGGTTCTAATTAATAGCGACCTTACAGGACAGAGTAAAATTGTCCCATAGCATTTCCAAGACTGTAATCTTTATAGAAGCAGACTGCCATATTTTCTCTCACAGGACAGCTGGTAGATTTGAACCACTGACCTTTCAATTAGCAGACAAGTACTTAACCAATGTACCAGCTAGAGAATGCTGTATAAGCAAAAGTTGGTGATTTTGAATATTTTTATAATTGAGTAGTATCTTGTTCTTCATGAATCATCCCATTATCATGTACGTAAGTGTCCTCTCAAATATACAGGTATCCCTGCCATCACTTCAAGTACTAGGTTGATTGTAGGAATCCACGGGGCTTTCAGAATGGGCAGGAGAAAACACAGTCAAGGAAGATAAATATTTGGATATGGAAAAATGGCACTGAGTAAAGATAATGGGGGTTAATACCTAGACCCATTAACCAGAAAAACAATCTCAGTTCAGACACCTAGAGAAAATTTGGATGTAGATTATAAGAAATTGGGCCAGGGCCAGGAATTCAGAAATAACACACTAATGGTTTCGACCTTTTAGAAACTGGCTTTTTTGTGTTAATCTTGTGTAAGGTAGAGGAAGGCCTGAAAGTTTCCGGAAGGGATACATGACCTGTTGAACACCAAAGTTGAGTTTTTGGACTGTTAATAGTATGCATTTTAACCTTCTCATCTCCTCCTACTAATTGATTATAACTCATTGTCCATGAAGTTCAGTTCCTACATACTGTCACATTCATAGGAAAAATATCAAACTCCAGGAGACTTGGAAATGCAGATTTTTATTCTAAGCTTTTTTTAGAGGGATAACTAGAGTAGTTTTATATTTCATGTCACATGTAAGGCCTTTTTTTGAAACCCCATCTGGATATCTCTCCCTTCTCAACATAGCAGTTGCTCTAAATCTTTTCTCCATTTCTACCCTCAGTCGGTTCTCTGCTATCCTTGTCTTTCATGAGGTTAGGCCCCTTACCAAGATTCTCTACAACAAAGTAGATTCCAAAAATGGACCCAATAAGCAAAAGCATTTCCTTTTTGGCATAAACAAAGACAGTGAAGGATAATTTTTTATCCTTTTATATACATTATGTTTACAAATATTTATTATGGCTCTCCCACCCAAACATAAATGAAAACTGGAAAAACTGAGTTCTCATCTCATCTCTTCACATTCAGTAAGTCACCTTATATTTCTGAGACTTTGTTTCTTAACTCAGCAAATTAGGAATATTTTTTAAAAAATATTTGATGGAAGTATAATATTTTGTTAGTTTTCACTAATGTTGTATTATACAGAATTGTTTGAATCAATATGCTTGTTGTTAGATGTCATTGAGTTAATTCTGAGTCAGTGTGGCAGAATAGAATTGCTCCATAGGGTTTCCTAAGCTATAATCTTTACAGAAGCAGATAGCCACTTCTTTCTTCCATGCAGGAGCTGCTGGGTGGGTTGGAACCACCAACTTTTGGTTAGCAGCCAAGTGCTTAACCATCACACCACCAGGGATCCTTGAATCACTATTAGCAGAGAGTATATTTAGTTTTTATCCAGAACCCAGTACAACACATGACACAAAATTGACATGTTGTAATACTTATGGAATGAATGGAGATTCTAAGGAAAAAGTAACAAGTGAATCATTTTATGTCCTTATAAAAATACAATTAAGTCAAATACAATCAATATTAATTGAATGTTTTATTTTTTTAATATTTTTTAGGTAAGGTATCACACTCAAAGCTCAAGATATCAAACTTAATTTACACACACATACACACGTACATATATATGGTAAAACCTATGAAAGCTGGAACCTGTGTAAGGTGGAAACCTATCAGAGAAGGGCAACTAAAATATTTTCCACTAAAATAAGTGATAGAAAAAAAATCGCACCCTATCCAAGGCAGAAAACCTGTGAGATTCAGAAAAACAAGGCAGGCCTGTTGAGTTCTGGTTCTCACAGGTTTCACTGTAATATACATACATTTACACATATGCATGCACACACACACACACATAAATTTACACATATTCATTCCTTGGAGAAGTTCATATAAGGGAATAGAAAAAAATAAAACCACAAATAATTTTTTTTCTTTTTAAATATATTTATCAGATTCACTATTATTAGAAACTCCTAAGACAAGTCATGTTGCAATACTCTTCTTATTTCTCTTCTTACCTCTCTCTCTTAAGACAGCAGCTTAAAATTCTTGTCAAACACAGGACATTTATAATCCAGGTGTCCCTCTGTAAATTTGGGCTGTGAATGAGATGATGTTTGCTTTTGTTATGTTTCTTTTTCTGTTGGCTTGATTGCATGGTACACTTGAGTGGTCTGTTTAACTTAAAGTCAAACATAAGAGCTCACTAATGGTGGTTTAATGAGCAATGATGAAGCTGAACTCAGCTTAAAAAGAAAGAGGACCCAAAACAGTAAACTTCAAAGCAGGTTATATAAACAAGTTTACAGCCCAGTGACTGTGTCAGAGATGAGGAAGTGATTCCTTTGATTAATCTGGAAGGTGGAAGACATCCCACAAGTCAACATTTTTTATCTCTTTTCAAGAGTTTGTGGGTTTTGGCTCCTGTGTATCTGCTAAGTAGTAATTCTAATCTTTGAAAGTCCATTTTCCCCCTTCTAAGGAAGCTTCCTGTGATCTGAAGCCAAGGAGAGCTAGAAAGAATTCAGGGTTGTTATCACGTTATCATATAGCACATAGAGCTGAGGACAGATTATCGACTGATTTAAGTCTTATGAGGATGGAAAGGGGTTCTAAGGGGTGGAACTGAGGAAGAAATTAAGATTGCGGGAAGGGAGCAAGAAATTTGAATAAGGCTGTTTTCTGCTTAGGAAACAAACAGCACAACAAAAACCTTTTTACCTCACAAAAAGGAATCACAAAATACCCATGCTCAGGTAAATTAAGTAACATCCATTTTAGCTATTTTTAGTTTTATCTGTATTATACAACTAGCACTCCACTCTTAAGTTAATTCTGATCCAGGCCTCAGAAGACTGTTTCTCTGAAATAGCTTATGGGCAGATTTAAAGGAGACATTTACAGTAGAGCTGAGCAGAAGCAGAAATGAGAGACTTCACACTAAGCAGCCATCCATTTAAAATGTTAGATGCATATTTATTTAGAATTTTCTATTAATGGTAAGCTTTTTATCTCTTCCGATTCAACCACTGAATTATGAAGCCAGCTAGAATACTGGATAGGCACTTGCTAAAACAAAACACTGATTCACATAATTCTGATTAAAGTTTATACAACAAGTCATCTCTTGTGTTAATATTGGTTTGAAAAAAATGCAAAAGTAAAACCAAAAAGGGAATGGGTACAAACTGCAGTGATGATGGTGGCATACCATTGGAATAATATTTATTTTCTAATCTTTAACATTATGTTTATAAATTGTTGTATTATATATAGATTGAAAACAAACTGTTTTCCTTGGAGTGTTTTGTTTAGTCCTGAATACTTAAATTTTTAAGAATTTTCAAATAAGGGTCAGGATCAACAATATACTGATTTCCATAATTGCATGGCATTTGCATGAACAGCCAAATCTCTGTGGCTTCTGCAAGCTGCCATAACATAGGAGATGTCTAAACACACACATCTGTATTAGTAAGGATGCTTTTAAGTTTCAAGTAACAGAAAATAGATTCAGTTAGCAGAAACAATGAAGAACTTTAAAAGAAAAAACTGTGTCTTTTGTAAATACAAAATGCAAAGGTAGAGCTGATTTCACATGAGGCTAATCGTATGGCACCATCATGTCATCTAAGACCTGGCTTCCTTCCATCTCTCTGCTGTAGCTTCCAAATTTAGCTTTGTTTTATGGCCAACCATATCTGGGGATCCAAGATGGCTTTCAGCAGCTCCCTGTGCTATTTGAGGAGTTCTAGTGGCATAGTGGTTAAAGCATTGAGCTGCCAACCAGAAGCTGCTCGATGGGAGAAACAGCAGGCAGTCTGCTTCCATAAAGATTTACAGCCTTGAAAACTCCATGGGGCAGTTCTACTCTGTCCTATAGGGTCACTAGGAGTTAGAATGAACTTGATGGTAGTGGGTTTTGGTTTCTGCACTATTTGATATACTGTTAACAAAACAGTGCACATTCAGTGAGAAAGTTAATAATTTCCTTAGCATTCACAACAAACTCTTTTCATTTGGTTTGGCTTAAGTAACATGCTTAGCTGTAATCCAGTCACCGTGACAAAGGATATGACATTTGCTAATTGGCTTAGATTAGGTTATGAACGCCATGTCTACAGCTGAGATAGAGTCAGCATCCCCAGCATCTTGAGGCTCCAAAGAGAAATTGAGATTGTTGAGAACAGAGAAGAGGTAAAGGAGGAAAAGAATTCTGAGACTGTAATTAAAAAGTACTTCCTACCAGTACTTCCCACCTTCCTTCACTCTGGCAACAGCATTTGATGTTGAGGATTTTTACTTTTAAACAATGCCTGGATTCACTTTTGAAGCAGGAAGATACCTATATTAGTAAATGGAAGTATATTGATGAAGTCCTCTACAAGTTATATAACATTATTTTCGGAAGAAACTGAATAATATAAATCATTATAAAAATGATCTATATGATTGTTTTTTGAAAGATGGCAACTTTAGTGATATTTAGTTGTGTGTATTTAACCACTCCTCAGAAGGTAGGTTGGGCATTCTACTTCTGCAGTGGTACTGCCTTGGAAACCCAAGGAAGGGTTGCATGAGTTCAATCTGACTCTATGGCAGTACGTTATTTATACACCACACCTTCTATGTCAGTTTGTCATACTGCGGTTGCTTGCAAACTATTGTAATTCTGGAAGCTATGCCACCAGTATTTACAATACCAGAAGAGTCACCCATAGAGGATAGGTTTCAGTGGATCTTCCAGAATAAGGCAGAGCAGAAAGAAGGACCTGGAGTTCAATTTCCTAAAAAAAATATTTAAAAGCTTATGCATACCAGTGGAACATTGCCTGACACAGTGCTGCAATATGAGCCCCTCAGTTTGCAAGGCACTCAAAATACAACTGAGTAAGAGCTGCCTCATCAAAGTAAAATTGATCTTAATGACAGGGATGGAATAAAGTTTTGGGGAATCTTCATTTGCTAATGGGGCACAACTTGAAATGGAAAGAAACAGCTGTAAACATTCATTGATAATTGGAATGTGGAATGTATGAAATGTATGAATATGAACTAGGGAAATTAGAAATTGTCAGAAATGAAATGGAATACATAAAGATCACTATCCTAGGCATTAGTGAGCTGAAATGGACTGGTTTGGGCCATTTTCAATCAAACAATTGTACAGTCCATTACGCTGTTGTTGCTGTTGTTATGTGCCGTTGAGTCAGACCTGACTCATAGTAACCCCTCCTTGGGACTGACAAATTGAAGAGGAATGGAATCATTACAAGATCTATCCTGAAGTACAGCACTGTCAGTGATAGGATAATATCTATATGCTTACAAGAAAGACCAGTTAATAGTGTTGTTGTTGTTGTTGTTATGTGCCATCGAGTCAAACCCGACTCATAGCGACCCCTCCTTGGGTTTCCAAGGCAGTATCACTACGGAAGTAGGATTGCCCAACCTTCCTTCTGAGGAGTGGCTGATGGGTTTGAACCGCCAGCCGTCTGGTTAGCAGACAAGTGTCTTAGCCACTATGCTACCAGAGCTCCCAGTTAATATTAGTATTACTCAATTCTACACACCAATTACTAATGCAAAAGAAGAATTGAAGACATTTATCAAGACCTGTAGTTTGAAACTGATCAAACACGCAATCAACATATACTGATAATTACTGGTGTTTGAAATGCGAAAGCTGGAAACAAAGAAGAAAGATTGGAAGTTGGCAAATATGGCCTTGGTGATGGAAATGATGCCAGAGATGAAAAAGTCTACAAGAGCAAAATACAACTTTGAGTATATCCCACCTGAATTTAGAGAGTGTCTCAATGATAGATTTGACACACTGAATGACAGTGACTGAAGACCTTAGGAGTTGTGGTATGACATCAAGAACATCACACATGAAGAAAGTGAAAGGTCATTAAAGACACGGAAAAGGAAGAAAAGAATAAAATGTGGTCAGAAGAGACTCTGAAACTTGCTCTTGAATGAAGAATAGCTAAAGTGAAAGGAAGAGATGAAGAAATAAAAGAGCTGAACAGAAGATTTCAAAGGGTGGATTGAGAAGACAAAGTAAAGTATTATGGTGAATGTGCAAAGACCTGGAGTTAGAGAAACAAAAGGGAAGAATATGTTCAGCATTTCTCAAGATGAAAGAACTGAAGAAAAAATTGAAGCCTCAAGTTGCAATATTGAAGGATTCTATGGGCAAAATAGGAGCTCTGGTGGTGTAGTGCCTAAGGCATTTGGCTGCTAACCACAAGGCTGGCGGTTCAAACCCACCAGTCACTCCTCAGAAGGAAGATTAGGCAATCTACTTCTGTAGTGATACTGCCTTGGAAACCCAAAGAGGGGTTGCTATGAGTCAGATCTGATTCGATGGCAGTACATTGCATTGTGTTGTTATGGGCAAAATATTGAATGATGCAACCAGCATCAAAAGAAGATGGAAGGAATACACAGTCACGATACCAAAAATAATTATTTGACATTCAGCTATTTCAGTAGGAAGCATATGATCAAGAACAAATAGTATTGAAGGAAGAAGTTGAAGCTGCACTGAAGGAATTGTCAGAAAACATAAGGCTCCAGGAATTGATGGAATACCCATTGAGATATTTCAACAAATGGAGCAGCTTTGGAGGTGCTTATTCATTTATGCCAAGAAATTTGGAAGACAGCTACCTGGCCAACTGACTGGAAGAGATCCATATTTATACCCATTCCAAAAAAAGTGATCCAATAAAATGAATTTATAGTGGAAGTTATCGAACAATATCATTAATATCACATGCAAGTAAAATTTAACTGAAAATTATTCAAAAACATTTGCAACAGTATATTGACAAGGAACTTCCAGATATGCAAGCTGGATTCAGAAGAGGAAGTGAAATGAGGGATATCATTATTGGTGTCAGATGGATCTTGACTGAAAGCAAAGAATACCAGAAAGATGTATGTTGTTGTTGTTGTTGTTATGTGGCGTCGAGTCAGACTCGACTCATAGAGACCCCTCCTTGGTTTTCTGAGATGGTATCACTGTGGAAGTAGATTGCCCATCCTTCCTTCTGAGCAGTGGTTGGTGGGTTTGAACGACCAGCCTTCTAGTCAGCAGTCAAGTGCCTTAGGCACTATGCTCCCAGAGCTCACAGAATGATGTTTATTTGTGTTTTATTGACTATTCAAAAGTATTCAACCCTGTGGATCATAACAAATTATGGATAACACTGAAAAGAATGGGAATTCCAGAACACTTAACTCTGCTCATGAGGATCCTGTACATAGACCGGGAGGCTGTTGTTCAAAGAGAACAAAGGGATACTTCAAGATTTAAAACCAGAAATGGTGTGGATAATGATTGTATCCTTTCACTATACCTATTCAATCTGTATGCTGAGCAAATAATCTGAGAAGCTGGACTCTATGAAGAAGAACGTGGCATCAGGGTTGGAGGGAGACTCATTAACAACCTGTGATAGGCAGAAGACACAACCTTGCTTGCTGTAAGTGAAGATGAATTGAAGCACTTACTGATGAAGATCTAAAGACTACAGTCTGTAATATGGATTACACCTCAATTTAAAGAATATGAAAATCCTAACAACTGGAACAACAAGTAGCGTCGTGATAAATGGAGAGATTGAAGTTGTCAAAGATTTCATATTACTTGCTTCCACAATCAATACCAATGGAAACAGCAGTCAAGAAATCAAATGACATACTGCACTTGGCCAATGTGCTGCAGAAGACCTCTAAAGTGCTGAATAGTAAAGATGTCACTTTGAAGACTAAGATGAACCTAACCCAAAACAAACTCAGTGCCATTCAGCTGATTCCAACTCATAGCGACCCCTCCTTGGGTTTCCAAGGTGATATCTCTATGAAAGTAGATTACCCAATCTTCCTTCTGAGGAGTAGCTGGTGGGTTTGAACTATCAACCTTCAGCTTAGCAATCAAATGCCTTAGGCACTAAGCCACCAGAGCTCCCAGAGCATGGTATTTTCAATCATTTCATATGCATGTGAAAGCTGGACAATGAAAAAGAAAGACTGAAGAAGAGCTGATGGTTTTGAGTTGTGGTGCTGTTGTTGTTAGGTGCCCTTGAGCTCTTTCTGACTCATAGTGAACCTATGTACAGCAGAACGACACCCCCCCCCAGTCCCAGGCCCCAGCTCCATGATCCCTGCTATACTTGAGCCCATCATCGCAGCCACTGTGTCAATCCATCTCATTGAAGGTTTTCCCCTCTTTCGTCGACCCTCCTCCCTATCAAGCATGACATCCTTCTCCAGTGAATGGTCCCTTCTGACAACATGACCAAAGTAGGTGAGATGAAGTCTGGCCATTCTCGCTTCCAAGGAGCATTTTGGCTGCACTTCCTCCAGGACAGATCTGTTAGTTCTTTTAGCAGTCCACAGTACTTTCAGCATTCTTCTCCAGCACTACATCTCAAAAGCATCAATTCTTCTTCAGTCTTCCTTATTCATTGTCCAGCTCTCACATACATATGAGGTGATTGAACATATCATGGCTTGTGTCAGGTGCACCTTAGTCCTCAAGGAGACACCTTTGCTCCTCAGCACTTGAAAGAGGTCCTTGGCCACTGACTTGCTCAGTGCTGTATATCATCTGATGTTCTGACTGCTGCCTCCATTGATGTCAATTGTAGAACCAAGCAATGTGAAATCTTTGACAACTTCAGTCTTTTCTCCATTCATCATGATGCTGCTTACAGGTCCAGTTGTGAGAATTTTTGTTTTCTTTATATTGAGATGTAATCTATACTGTGAGAGGTGATCTCACAGACTGTAGTCTTCAATCTTCATCAGTAAATGCTTCAAGTCATCCTCACTTTCAGCAAGCAAAGTTGTGTCATCAGTGTATTGCAGGTAGTTATTGTAGTAGTGTATTGTAGTGTATTCTTCCTCTAATCCTGATGCCATGTTCTTCTTCATATATTCCAGCTTCTCAGATTATTTGCTCAGCACACTGATTAAGTAAGTATGGTGAAATGATACAACCCTGACACACTCCCTTCTTGATTTTAAACCATGCAGTGTCCCCTTGTTCTGTTCGAACAACAGTCTCCTGGTCTACTTACAGGTTCCTCATGGGCGGAATTAAGTGTTCTGGAATTCCCATTCTTCTCAAGGTTATTCAAAATTTGTTATGATCCACACAATCAAATGCTTTTGCATAGTCAATAAAACACAAGTAGACATCTTTCTGGTATTCTTTGCTTTGAGCCAAGATCCATTTGACATCAGCAATGATATCTCTTGTTCCATGTCCTCTTATGAATCCAGCTTGAATTTCTGGAAGTTCTCTGTCAATATACTGCTGCAACCGCTTT
This sequence comes from Orycteropus afer afer, assembly GCF_000298275.1. Lineage (NCBI taxonomy): Eukaryota > Metazoa > Chordata > Mammalia > Tubulidentata > Orycteropodidae > Orycteropus > Orycteropus afer. The sequence continues at coordinate 3,834,020 of NW_006921772.1, forward strand.
TGAATTATCTCCAATAAGATTTTACTTGCATGTGTTATTATGATATTTTTCGATAATTTCCACAGTCTGTGAGATCACCTCTCTTTGGAATGGGCAGAAATGTGGATCTTTTCCAGATCATATTTTGGCTCTTGTGGACTTGTTTTAATGATATTGTTTGATAATTTCCACATTCTGTAGGGTCACCTCTCTTTGGAATGGGCACAAATATGGATCTTTTCCAGTCAGTTGGCCAGGTAGCTGTCTTCCAAATCTCTTGGCATAACTGAGTGAGTGCCTCCAGTGGGGCATCCATGTGCTGAAACATCTCATTGGGTATTAAAACAAGTACACAAAAGTTGTGGTGTAGGAGAAGAAAACTAAAAGTACCATGTACTGCCAGAAGAATGAACAAATCTGTCCTGGAAGAAGTGCAGCTGAAATGCTCTTTGGAAGCGAGAATGGACAAATTTCTCACCTACTTTGGTCATCTTGTCAGAGGGGATCATTCCTTGGAGAAAGATATCATGTTGGTAAACTGGAGTGTCAGCCAAAAGGGGAAGACCTTCAATGAGATGGATTGACACAATGGCTGCAATGATGGGTGCAAGTATAGCTAAGATTGTGAGGACAGAGGAAGACCAGGCATTATTTTGTTCTGTTGTACATAGGGTTGCTATGGGTTCAAGCCAACTCAATGGCACCTAATAAAAATAGCATATATTATAATGCATTTAAATAACCTCACTGCCTGATTAGGGGCCTTTTTTTTTTAACTTTTTATTGTGATCTGGGTGCAATTTTACAAAGCAATTCATTTTATTCAATAGTTCATATACATTTTGTTTTGTGACACTGTTTATAATCCCAATAACAGCTCTCCTTCCTGTAGTTACCCATTGCCTGTGTCCTTCTTATCTATGCATTCCTCCCTGCCCATCTTTCTCCATGTGCAAATGCTGCCCTTCTGATCTCCCGTGGTTGACTATGTCATGGAGTGCTTCTCCCTGGTATAATTATTCAGCTCCTAGACCTGTCTGTTTGACTGTAAGCCATGAGAGTAAGTCCAATTCCAGGCCTGAAGGGTGACTTGGGGCCATAGTCTCAGGATTTTTACTTGTCCTTATCCAACCAGTAATTCTGATCTTTTTTGTGACTTTCAATTTTGTTCCCCTTTTTCTTCCCACTCTATCCAGGATCTCCAACTTGTTCCCATTCTGAGTGGTTGCCATTGATAGCTGGGCATCATCTAGTTTTTCTGGTCTCAGGGTTACGTAGGCTAAGGTTCCTGTGGTCTATTAGTCCTTTGGACTAACTGTTTGCATATGTCTTTGATTTCTTTCACTCTTCTTTGCTCTGGATGAGAAGAAACCAATTGTTGCATTTTAGATGGCCACTCACAAGCTTTTAAGACCCCAGTCATTAATCACCAAATTAGGATGTATAACAATGCTTTTGTGTACTACATTGTGCCAGTTGAGCTTGATGCCCCCTGTGAACATTCTCCTGAGCCTGAAGGCCCAGCAAATCACTCACTCAGGGTGCTTGGTTGTGGCTAAGAAGTTAACCTAACTTTGTCCCCTGTTAGCTCTATAATGTACATAGACACTTTTATAGTATGTGTAAGTGTATACATAGGAATATTGTCTGCCAAGCCTATGTACGGTCACGAGTATATTCCCATTAACCTACCAGACCTGATCTTCTTGCTTATCTATGTATCCACTCATAGTTTAATGTTTATTATTGTTGATAATGCAGTATTGTGATTGTAATAGTATTTACCTTTGTTGTCTGTACCTCTCTGCACCTCTCTATCCTCCTTTTCCTTAGTGATATTTTGCTAGTCACACAATTTTGTTACATTGTTCAGGGCTTTTCTTCCCTTCATAGATAAACAGGTTTCCTATCCAAGGTTTATATCTCAATGATAGATTATTGTAAAAGTATTGAGAACATTATTGAATTTTACACTCATCAGAATGTAAGAATCACCAACTTTAATGGTTCTTATAAAATTTACCCAAAGAAAAACAGAACCTACCTTAGCCAGTCATGGCCATATTACTATTAATTTAATTTTGGTTTTTAAGAGTTTATCTTTTTGCTTGGGCTCTATATTAAGGCCGGGGCCCTAGGTAGGCAGGCCTGGAGCTTGGAGGCTGCTTTGCCCTTGGGCTTGGCTCTATACTAAATCGGGGGCCTTAGGTAGGCAGACCTGGGACTTAGAGGCTGCTTTTCGCTTGGGTTCAGCTCTTTATTAAGGCAGGGGCTTGAAGCAGGCAGGGCTTGAAGGCTGCTTTTGGCTTAGGTGTGGCTCTATATTAAGACTGGGGCCTGAGATAGGTGGGCCAGGGCTTGAAGGCTGCTTTTTGCTTGGGTGTGGCTCTATATTAAGTCCAGAGTCTGAGGTAGGCTGGCCCAGGGCTTAGAGGCTGCTTTTCACTTGGATGTGGCTCTATATTAAGGTGGGGGCCTGAGGTAGGTGGGCCTGCATATTGCTTGTTAGCAGCTGTATTTTAAGGCCTTTGCCCAAACTAGGCAGGTGCAGAAGGGTTAGGAACAACTAAGGAAGAGGAACTTGTCTGTCAGTTTGTCATCCTGTGGTGGCTTGTGTGTTGCTGGAGGGCTGGAGGCTATGCCACCATGTTGCAAAATCCCAGCAGGGTTACCCATGATGGACAGGTATCAGCGGCTCTTCCATGCTAAGACAGACTTGGAAGAAGGAAGAGGCCATCTACTATTCAAACAATTGGCCAGTGAAAATCTTATGAATAGCAGTAGAACACTGTCTCATATAGTATTGGAAAACTTTATGAACAGCCCTGAAACATTGTCCAATATACTGCTGGAAGATAAGCCCATCAGGTCAGAAGGCACTCAAAATTAGACTTGGGAAGAGCTGACTCCTCAGAGTAGAGATGACCTTACTGATATGGGAAGAGTAAAGCTCTCAGGACCTCCATTGGCTGATTGACATGACTCAAAATAAGTAGAAACAGATGTAAACATCCATTAATAACTGGAACATGGAATGTAAGAAGTATGAATGTAGGAAAATTGGAAGTTGTCAAAAACTAAATGGAACACATAAATATCAATATCCTAGGCATCAGTGAGCTAAAATGGATTGTTTTTGGCCATTTTGAATCAGACAACCATATGATCTACTAAGCCAAGAATGGCAAATTAAAGAGGAATAGTGTGGCATTCATCTCCACAAAGAGAGTTTCAATATCCATCCTGAAGTACAATGCTGTCAGTGACAGGATACTATCCATATATCTACAAGGAAGACCAGTTAATACTACTATTATCCTAACTTATGCACCAAACTCCAAAGCCAAAGATCAGGAAATTGAAGATTTCTACCAACTTTTGCAGTATGAAATTGACTGAACATGCAATCAAGATGTGTTGATTATCACTGGTAACTAGAATGCAAAATTTGGAAGGAAAAAAAAAAAGTAGAGTTATGAGTAGTTGGAAAATATGGCCTTGGAGATAGAAATAATGCTGGAGGTCTCATGATAGAATTTTGCAAGACCAATGACTTATTTACTGCAAATACCTTTTTTCAACAACACAAATGATGGCTATACACGTGGACTTCACCAGATAGAATACACAGGAATCAGACTGACTACATCTGTGGCAAGAGGTAGTGGAGAAGTTCAACATCTTCAGCTAAAACAAGGCCAGGAACTGATTGTGGAACAGACCATCAACTGCTCATAAGTATGTTCAAGTTGAAGCTGAGAACAATTAAGAGAAATCTATGAGAGCCAAAATATGACCTTGACAATCTGCCTCCTGAATTTAGAGACCATTTAAAGAACAGATTTGGTGCATTGAACACCAATAACTTAAAACCAGAGAAATTGTGGAGTTACATCAAGAACATCATCCATGAAGAAAGCAAGAGGTCATTAAAAAGATGAGAAAGGGAGAAAATACCAAAATGGATGTCAGAAGAGACTTTGAAACTTGCCCTTGAGTGAAGAGTAGCTAAAGCAAATGGAAAAAATGACAAGATAAAAGAGCTGAACAGAAGATTTCAAAGAGCAGCTCGAGCCAACAAAAACAATTACTATAATGAAATATGCAAAGACCTGGAGTTAGAAAACCAAAATGGAAGAACACACTTGGCATTTCTCAAGCTGAAGGAACTGAAGAAAAATTTAAGCCTCAAGTTGCAATATTGAAAGATTCTATGGGCAAAATATTGAATGATGCAGGAAACAGCAAATGAATATGGAAGGAATACACAGAGTGTACCAAAAGGAATTGGTCGATGTTCATCCATTTCAGGAGATGGCATATGATGAAGAACCAATGGTATTGAAGGAAGAAGTCAAAACTGCACTGAAGGAATTGGTGAAGAGCAGGAATTGTCCAGGAATTGACAGAATGCACATTGAGATGTTTCAACAAACGGATACCCCACTGGAGGCACTCACTTGGCTATGCCAAGAGATTTGGTAGACAGCTAGCTGGCCAGCTGACTGGAAGAAATCCATATTTCTACCCATTCCAAAGAAATATAACCCATAGGATGTGGAAATTATCAAACAACATCGTTAATATCTCATGCAAGTAAAATCTTACTGAAGATAATTCAAAAACAGTTGCAGCAGTATATTGACAGAGGACTTCCAGAAAGGCAAGCTGGATTCAGAAGAGGATGTGGAATGAGAGATATCATTGCTGATGTCAGATGGATCTCAGCTGATAGCAAAGAATACCAGAAAAAGGTTTACTTATGTCTCACTGACTATACAAAACATTTGATTGTGCAGATCATAACAAATTGTGGATAACATTGAGAAGAATGGGAATTGCAGAACACTTGATTGTACTCATGAGGAACCTGTACATAGATCAGGAGGATGTCATTTGAACAGAACAAGGGGATACTATATAGTTCAAAATCAAGAAGGAAGTGCATCAAGGTTGTATACTTTCACCATACTTATTCAATTTGTATGCTGAGCAAATAATCTGAGAACCTGGATTATATGAAAAAGAACATGGCATGAGGATTGGAGGAAGACTCATTGACAAGCTGTGATACGTATATGACACAACCTTGCTTGTTGAAAGTGAGGATGACTTGAAGCACTTACTGATGAAGATTGAAGACAACAGTCTCCAGTATGGATTATACCTCAATATAAAGAAAACAAAAATCCTCAAGACTGATTCAATAAACAGCTTGATGGTGGATGGAGAAAAGATTGAAGTGGTCAAGGATTTCATATTACTTGGTTCTACAGTCGATGCCAATGGAAGAAGAAGTCAAGACTTCAGATGATGTATTGCACTGGGAAAATATGCTGCAAAAGACCTTTTTCAAGTGCTGAAGAGCAAAGATATCTCCTTCAAGCCTAAGTTGCCCCTAACCCAAGCCATGGTATTTTCAGTCGCCTCTTATGCATGTGAGAACTGGACAATGAATAAGGAAGACCAAAGAAGAGTTAATGCTTTTGAGTCATGGTGTTGGAAAAGAATGCTAAGAGTATCATTATCTGCTAAAAGGACTAACAAATCTGTCCTGGAAGTGCAGGTGGAATTCTCCTTGGAAGAGAGAATGTCCAGACTTCATCTCACCTAATTTGGTCATGTTGTCAGAAGGAACCATTCCCTGGAGAAGGGTATCATGCTTGGTAAAGTGGAGGGTCAATGAAGAAGGGGAAGGCCCTCAAAGAGATGGATAGACACAGTAGTTGCCACCACCATGGGCTCAGGTATAGAAAGTATTATGAGGCTGGCACAAGACTGGGAAGTGTTTTATTCTGCTGTGCATAGGGTGACTATGAGTTGGAGACAACTCGATGGCACCTAACAACAACAACAGTTTTATATTAGTTGCTAAAAGTCCTACAGGTAATTAAAGCAAACATATATATATATATTTAAGCTTTATTGACAATGACATCCTGAGAATTTTAGGACTGCTGAATAATAATAAATAAGATATAATTTGTAGCCCTTCAGCACTAGACTCTTTTTAAAGTAGTTATTACTATTATTACCACTTTATAGATGGGGAAATGAAGCCCATTCATTTAAAGTAACATTTCTCAAGGTAGTTAGTAAGTGGTAAAACAGAACTCAAAGTCAGAGAGTATAATTTCAGAAACTATATCATTTATTTGCCTAAGTTTTTATTATAAAAATTTTCAGGAGGCGGGGCAAGATGGCGGACTAGGCAGAAGGATTGCACAGACCCTCTTCAACAAAGAAAAGGGAAACCAATTAATACAGACACAGAAAATAATCCTGGACCCCTGAGCCTTGAAGGAAAGGATGCAGATTTGGACTAAACCCCAACTAGCAGAAGAATTTGCATGAA
>NW_006921772.1:3847778-3851128 GCF_000298275.1 Orycteropus afer afer
AAAAAAAAAAAAATTTCAGACATACAGAAAATCAATGCATTGTTTAGTTCACATCTGTTTGCTTAACACCTGGTAATAATTTACCATATTTACTTTGTTTATATATATATATTTATATATGCAGTTCCTTGTTTGTTCACCACACATTTGAAATCATGAACCAGAAAATTTCATCCGTAAATGTTTCAGCATGAATTTCCTAAAAATGACAGTTACATGTCCATACCATTGACTACTTAAGAAAATGAACACTTCCCTAATGTTATGTTATATCCTGCTGTTGTTGTTAGGTGCTGTCGGGGTCATATCCAACTCATAGCGACCCCATGCACAATAGAACGAAACACCGCCAGATCCTGCATCAGCTCCATGATCTTTGCTATACTTGAGCCCATTGTCACAGCCTATCCTATCCATATTTAAACTTCCACCCTTTTCCTCTAAATTTATTTTATATCTGGTTCATTTGAACCAGTATTCCATCATGGTTAACACCCTGCATGTGTCTGTTATGGAAAAGTGTACTTTAAACCATTATGCAAAATTGTCTTGAGGTTTCTCATACTGTTAGTGAGAGGATTCACAGAACTGCATTTCTATAATAACTGTACAGGTACTGAGCTCTGTTGGGATAAAATAGATCTGGATATTAATATCAATCCAACCAGTTACTACTAGATTCATGATTGTTCTGGTTACCTAGTGCTGCTCTGACAAGAAATATACCACAAATGGGTTGGCTTGAACAAACAGGAGTTTATTCTCTTACAGTTTGTAGGCTTTAAGTCCAAGTTCAAAATGCCAGGCTCTAGGGGCTGGGTGAAAGCCCCTCAACCTTGGGGAACAGCTCTGCCTCCTGCTCCTGGCCCACTGGAGCTAGAGGTGTTTCTTCACTCAGATAGCTGATGGCTTTTGAGGCTGAGAAGCCCTAAGGTCTACAATTAAAAAGGCACAGTCCTGATGTTACCAAACCACATGGTAGGCCATTAACTTAAGTCCATTGTAAATCCGTCCCAAGGTTGGCAGAGCATGGCAGGCTGCTGAGCAAGGACATGGCTCATGCAGGGTCCAAGCGTGCCATAGACTAGCTACTATCCCCAAGGCTTCTTAAATACAGGAAGCAGACCACATCCCAAAGGCAGCTACTCAGCTGCTTGTGGTAGATCCCACCCTGGAGCTGATTGCCAGTCTCAGCATGAGGGCTGCCCAGCCACTCAACCAGGCCCAGCCAAGTTGACACAAAAACATAACCACCACAATGATCTTGGGCAAGTTATTTGATCTCTCAAAGCCATAATTCCTTTTTTTTTTGTAAATGTGGGTATTTTAACTACCACATCTGACAGTTGTAAAGATTAAAGAAGATAATGTAAGCTTTGGCATATGGGTTCGGTATGTGTGAGATACAGATTAGAAGGGTATTATCTCAAATCAAAGCTGTGCAAGTACTTAGGAGGAAATTTTTAGAGTCAGCATTTGGTGATCTTAATTATTGCAGATTATCCATGAAAATGGTACTATTAGACAAAAAAATAATGCATGCAACCATTGCCGTGGAGTCGGACCCGACCCATAGCAACCCCTCCTTGGGTTTCCGAGGCAGTATCACTACGGAAGTAGATTGCCCAACCTTCCTTCCGGGGAGTGGCTGGTGGATTAGGCACTGTGGTACCAGACAGTCACATCAAATATATAAATAAGCTAGGATTAAAACCATCTTTTAAATTTACAACCAAGTAGCCCAAATGATAGAGCCAGGAGTGGTGGAAAATTATTCCAATGCTGCTGTGCTGGGCTTTCTATTATTTCTATTTTTAATATAATTATGAAATCTAATTACAAAAGATTGAATAATTAAAGTTTCACCACCTGGTGAATCAAAAAGTAGCAAATTCCCTGAATTAGACTAAGTGAAGGATCTTGATTAGTAAAAAATTAAGCAATGACATACTTGCTCTGTCCAAGTGGCAGTTGAAAGAGGAAGAATTTTTAACTCGAAGAAAACTGTTGGAGAAAATAGATCCCAGTAGTATGTGAAAGAGAAGCTTATAATAGAGTGATGCGCTAAGTAGTCACACAAAGAGTAGTATTTAATATATTCTTCTCGTTATTTTGAATATTTGCAATAGTGGACAGTGGAGCTCACCTTGTTTTTTTTATCACGTGATATCATGTTACAAAATAAACTGTGCACTGTAACCATATAAGAACAAGATAGATATTTTGCAGGCAGTTAAAACGTGTGTATCTGTAGTTTAATTTGCCAGTAAAAATGAAATTGTTATTTGGCTGAAAGAGAATAAACTGTTTTGTGTAAAATACCCAGAGCAGAAGCAGTTTTGTTGTTATGTGCCATCGAGTTGGACCCGACTCACAGCGACCCCTTCTTGGGTTTCCAAGGCAGTATCACTACGGAAGTAGATTGCCCCATCTTCCTTCTGAGAAGTGGCTGGTGGGTTTGAACCGTAAGGCTTATGGTTAGCAGTCAAGTGCCTTAGGCACTATGCTACCAGAGCTCCCAGAGCAGAAGCAGAGTGTTTGTCAACCACAAAATAAGTTCAACTTGCTCTATAATCTGATTGTAATAGATACTTTAGTATGGCCACAGATACCAAAGTTAGTTCCTGTACAGACACAAAACAGAATGCATTCTTTTTCAAGTCAGGTAAATGCTATCTTCACCAGGATACTGGCTCCATTAAAATAAAAAAATAAAAAATAAAAAAAAAAACTAGTGATATAAGCTTTTAAAATTCTTCCACCTGAAATAATTGAAAACATTATTATTGTTGTTGTTGTTATGTGCCATTGAGTTGGCCCCGACTCATAGCGACCCCTCCTTGGGTTTCTGAGGCAGTATCACTATGGAATTAGATTGCCCAACCTTCCTTCCGAGGAATAGCTGGTGGGTTTGAACCGCCAGCCTTCTGGTTAGCAGTCAAGTGCCTTAGGCACTATGCTACCAGATCTAAAAAAACATTATTAGTCACTAACTAATTAAAACGTGTGGTTTATACATATATTGTTGTTAGGTGTTGTCAAATCGGTTCTGATTCATAGTTGCTCTATGAGTCAAAGCACAACACTGCCTAGTCCTGCACCATCTTCACAATTGTCATTGTTTGAGCCCAGTGTTACAGACACTGTGTCAATCCATCTTGTTTAGGGTCTTCCTCTTTTTTGCTTACCCTCTCCTTTACCAAACACTACTTCTGCAGTCACTAGTCCCTCCGGATAACACATCCAAACCAGATGAGTAGTCTGGCAACCCTGACTTCTAAAGAGCATTTTGGCTGTATTTCTTCTAAGACAGAGCTGTTCGTTCTTCTGGCAGTCAATTGTATATTCAA
>NW_006921772.1:3851658-3855902 GCF_000298275.1 Orycteropus afer afer
TGGCAGACTATTGAATGAAGATTTGGCTACATGCAGGGTTCAAGTGTGCCAAAAAGCTAGAGACCATTCCCAAAGCTTCTCCTTATATAATGGAAGCAACCCATATCCCTAAAGCAGCTACTCTGCTGCTCCAATAGATTCCACCATGGAGTTAGTTACCAATCTCATCATGGGGAATAACTATATCCATCTGCCCAGCCACTCAACCTGGCCAAGTCAAGTTGACACACGAACTTAATGACCACAGCAAATATGTCTGTATTGACATGAATGCTCTTTAAATACCTTAGTTCCTTATTCTTTGAAGATCACACTATGTCATGACACATGTTACAATCTGGCCTTGCCATAAACATTATCAAGCAATTTCACCAGCCTTTTGGCCTGAACTCCAAAGTCCTTATTCTCCTATCCATCTTAGGTGTTCTTGCCAAGTGAGAGGAGCATTTCCCAGTCATGGCAGTGTATCGTGGATTGAATTATGTCCCCCTAAAATATGTGTCAGCTGGATTGGGCCATGATTCTCAATATTTAGCAGTTATGTAATGATGTAAGGTGGTGGTTAGGTAATGATCCTCTATGATATGTTCTGATGTGATAAGCCAATCATTTGTAAGAGGATTAGGGCTATGTGCAACAGTCTTAATCCTATCACGGCCCTGATCCCACGTGAGGGGATTTCTCTGGGAGGTGGCCTGCTAGAACTTTATCTTACAAGAGATAGAAGGAGGGAGAGTGAGCAGAGAGAGGGGACTTACTACCACCAAGAAAGAAAAGCCAGGAGCAGAGCATATCCTTTGGATCCAGGATCCCTGTGCTGGGATCCTTCTAGGAATAAGAGACACAGAAAAAGTCTTTCCTTTGTTGTTGTTGTTGTTGTTATGTGCCGTCGAGTCGGCCCCGACTCATAGCGACCCCTCCTTGGGTTTCCGAGGCAGTATCACTACGGAAGTAGGATTGCCCAACCTTCCTTCCGAGGAGTGGCTGGTGGGTTTGAACCACCAGCCTTCTGGTTAGCAGTCAAGTGCCTTAGCCACTATGCTACCAGAGTGCTGCCATTCTGAATTTGGACTTCTAACTCCCTAAGCTGTGAGAGAGTAAACTCCTGTTTGTCAAAGCCATCCTATGTGGTATTTCTTTCATAGCAGCACTAGATAACTAAGATAGGGTAAGACATTTTTTTCTACTTAGTTCATTTTGTTTTTAATGCAACTGGCATGAAGTCTTACTTTGTTAGTGTTGCTATAACAGAAATAAGAAAAGTGGGTGGCTTTAAAGAATAAAAATTAATTTTCTCACAGTTCTGTAAGCTAAAAATAAAAATTAAGGTCTTAGTCATGTCAATGCCTTTTGTGAGCCTCTCTGCTAGTTACTGGTGTCTGCCAGAGTTCTTTGGCATTCCTTGCTGTCTGTCTCCCTCCCTCACCCCACCCCCACCCATGTATGTCTCTATTCTGCTGTTTTTATACCTCAGATATGATTAAGTTTAGGAGCCACCTACAGGGGTATGACTTAATAAGCATAATAAAAAAAAAAACTCTATTTCCAAACAAGGTAACATTCACAGGTTTAGGGGCTAGGACGTCAATACATATTTTTGTGGGACACAACTCAATCCATATCACAGAGTGATGGAGAAGAGGTACTGCAAATTACAGAGGGGTGGGTGGATAAGGCTGTTATATCAGCTCATTTATAAATTATTGTTTTATACACACACACACATACATATATACAGGAGCCCTGGTGACATAGTGCCTAAGGCATTTGACTGCTAACCAGAAGGCTGGAGGTTCAAACCCACCAGCCACTCCTCGGAAGGAAGCTTGGACAATCTACTTCCGTAGTGATACCGCCTCGGAAACCAAAGGAGGGGTCACTATGAGTCAGATACGACTCGATGGCAGTGGGAAGGGCCCCTAAATTTGCTCCTAGTTTTTCCTTGAGGAACTTTATAGTTTTAGGTTTCACATTTAAGTCTTTGATTCATGTGGAGTTAGTTTTTGTGTATGGTGTGACGTACAGATCTTGTTTCATTTTTCTGCAAATGGATATCCAGTTTTGCCAGCATCATTTATTAAACAGACAATTTCTTCCCCATTTAATGAATTTCAGCCCTTGGTCAAAAATCAGCTGACCATAGGCTGATGGATCTATTTCTGGGTTCTCAATTCTGTTCCATTCATCTATGTGTCTGCCATTGTACCAATACCAGGCAATTTTGACAACTGTGGTATAGTAGGTTTTAAGATCCGGCAGTGAGAGACCTCCTACTTTGCTTTTCTTCTTCTTCAGTAGTGTTTCGCTTATTTGGGGTCCCTTTCCTTTCCATATAAAGTTAGTGATTGGTTTTTCCATTTCCTTAAAGAATGATGATGGGATCTGGATTGGGATTGCATTGAAAGTATAGATTGCTTTGGGTAGAATTGACATTTTCACAATATTCAAACATGGTTATGTTCTTCCATTTATGTAGATCTCTTATGGTTTTATAAATTATTCTTAAGTTACTCTCTTCTAGAACTTTACTGTACAGAAACTATTGTGGTGGTGGTTTTTTTTTTTTTTTTCCCCCTGAAAAGACAGTACTGCATTAAGAAGTGATGCTGTTTTATTAAATCATTGGTTATGTCTGTTTTGTTCTTGTTCTTGTTTTGGAATCAAGTAGGTCAACATTGTTCAGAATGTTTGGTTAGGTTTCAATAATTCTATAGCTGTTATTCTCTGCTGTTACTTAAAATTGTTGTTGTTGTTGTTATATGCCATCAAGTGGGACCTGACTAATCATGACCCTCCTTGGGTTTCCAAGGTGGTATCACTATGGAAGTAGATTGCCCAACCTTCCTTCTGAGGAGTGGCTGGTGGGTTTGAACCACCAGATTTCTGGTTAGCAGTCAGGTGCCTAAGGCACTATGCTACCAGAGCTCCTTACTTAAAATTAGCCCATTAAATTCTGGTATAACACCAAGAGAGATAGTACATTAAACAATTAGGAGTGAACTACTGCCTAATAAATATAAAAAATAGCACCACAATCTGAAGATTTAAGTTAATTTTTAAAACCACAAAAGATGGACTACATCTGTGGCAACAGGTGATAGAAAAGCTCAATATCTTCAGTGAAAAGAAGGCCAGAAGGTGACTGTAGAACAGACCATCAACTGCTCATATGCAAGTTCAACTTGAAGTTGAAGACAATTAAGTGAAGTCCACGAGAGCCAAAATATGAGCTTGAATATATCCCTCCTGAATTTAGAGAACATCTAAAAAATAGATTTGATTCATTGAATACCAATGACCAAAAACCAGAGGAATTTTGAGATGACATCAAGAATATCATCCATGAAGAAAGGAAAAAGTCATTAAAAAACAGGAAAGAAAGAAAAAAAAAAAAAAATTAGTGTCAGAAAAGACTCTGAAACTTGCCCTTGAATGGAGAGTAGCTAAAGCAAATAGAAGACATGACAAGATAAAAGAACTGAACAAAAGATTTCAAAGAGAAGCTAATTAACAAAGTCAATTATTATAATGAAATGTGCAAAGACCTGGAGTTGGAAAACCACAAGGGAAAACCACGTTCGGCATTTCTCAAGCTGAAAGAACTGAGGAAAAAATTTAAGCTTCGAATTGCAATATTGAAATATTCTATGGGCACAATATTGAATGATGCAGAAAACATCAAAAGAAGATGGAAGGAATGCACAGAGTGACTGTACTAAAAAGAATTGGTTGATGTTTATCCATTTCAGGAAGTGGCATATTATCAAGAACCAAAGATATTGAAGAATGAATTCAAAGCTGCACTGAAGGAATTGACAAAGGACAAGGCTCCGGGAATTGATGAAATACTAATTGAGATGTTTAAACAAAAATATGCCACACTGGAGGCACTCACTTGGCTATGCCAAGAGATTTGGAAGACAGCTACTTGGCCAACTGACTGGAAGAAATCCAGATTTGTGCCCATTCCAAAGAAAGGTGATCCCACAGAATGTGAAAATTATTGAAAAATATTTTTGATATCACATGCAAGTAAAATCTTACTGAAGATAATTCAAAAATGGTTGCGGCAGTAATTGACAGAGAACTTCCAGAAATGCAGCTAGATTCATAAGAGGACATGGAACAAGGGATATCATTATTGATGTCAGATGGATCTTGGCTCAAAGCAAAGAATACCAGAAAGATATTTGCTTGTGTTTTATTGGCTATGCAAAAGCATTTGAGGAGGCGGGGCAAGATGG
>NW_006921772.1:3861807-3865667 GCF_000298275.1 Orycteropus afer afer
GGAACCTGTAAATAGACCAGGAGGCTATCATGCGAACAGAACAGGGAGACATTGCATGATTTAAAATCAAGAAGAAAATGTGTCATGTTTGTATCCTTTCACCATACTTATTCAATCTGTATGCTGTGCAAATAACCTGAGAAGCTGGAATATATGAAGAAGAATGTGGCATCAATATTGGAGGAAGAATCATTAACAAACTGTAATACAATGATGACACAACTTTGCTTGCTGAAACTGAGGATGACTTGAAGCACTTACTGCTGAAGACTGAAGAATACGGTCTGCAGTATGGATTACATCTCAATATAAAGAAAACAAAAATCCTCACAACTGGATCTATAAGCAGCATCACAATAAATGGAGAAAAGACTGAAGTTGTCAAAGACTTCATATTGCTTGGCTCTACAATCAATGCCAATGGAAGCAGCAGTCAGGATCTTAGACAATGTATAACACTGGGCAAATCAGCTGCAAAGGACTTCTTTCAAGTGCTGAAGAGCAAAGATGTCTTCGTGAGGACTAAGGTGCACCTGACACAAGCCATGGTATTTTCAATAGCCTCTCTGGTAGCATAGTGCCTAAGGCACTTGACTGCTAACCAGAAGGCTGGTAGTTCAAACACACCAGCACTCCTTGGAAGGAAGGTTGGGCAATCTACTTCTGTGGTGATACTGCCTTGGAAACCCAAGGAGGGGTCGCTATGAGTCAGGTCTGACTCAACGGCACATAACAACAACAATATGCATGTGACAACTGGATAATGAGTAAGGAAGACCAAAGAAGAGTTGATGCTTTTGAATTGTGGTATTGGCTAAGAATGTTCAAAGTACCATGGACTGCTAAAAGAACTAAGAAATCTGTCCTGGAGGAAATGCAGCCAGAATACACCTTGGAGGCAAGAATGGCCAGACTTCTTCTCACCTACTTTGGTCATGTTGTCAGAAGGGACCATTCTCTGGAGAAGGATGTCATGCTTGGGATGGTGGAAGGTTGACAAAAGAAGGGAAGTCCCTCAATGAGGTGGATTAACACAGTGGCTGTGGTGATGGGCTCAAGTATAGCAACGATCATGGAGCTGGAGCCGGACTGGGTAGTGTTTTGTTCTGCCATGTGTGTGGTCACTATAAGTTGGAGATGACTTGACAACACCTAACAACAGCAATGGCAAACATTCATGCAGTAGTAGATCCAGAAATTGAGAATATGCGGAACAAAGAAGATATACGTGAAATGATTAGAAAAAAAATACAGGCTATCTTTAATTCCTTGAGATAGGGAAGGACTTCTAACACAATTAAAATCAGATGTTAATGAAAACAAAACAAACAAACTCACTGCCATTGAGTCAGTTCGACTCATAGGGACCCCTCCTTGGGTTTCTGAGGCAGTATCTCTATGGAAGTAGATTGTCCAATCTTCCTTCTGAGAAGTGGCTGGTGAGTTTGAAATACCACCCTTCTGGTTAGCAGTCAAGTCAATAAGAAAGCTTAAGTAAGTTTTTGTTTGTTTGTTTGTTTTTGCTTTTTTCATTGATACTTTCCCTATAATTAACATGGATAATTGAAAATTGATTGAATTTTTAAACTTTTACTCTTTTGTTTGAGACCTATAAGCACTGTGTTTTGATGTGGAATTTTGATGAGTTTTAATGGAACTTTTAGCATTGCATTTTTGACTTCACAGGTCATGAGAAGTTATATATTTATTTTTTAAAAAAGCATTAATTAATTAGAATTTTCAAATATAAACAAACACTGTTCTGTTGTTTTTTGGTGCCATCAGGTAGGTTCCTACTCATAGAGACCTTATGTACAACAGAATCAAACACTGCCCAGTCATGCACCATCTTCACAACACTTGCTATACTTCAGCCCATTGTTGCACCCACTGTGTCAATCCATTTGGTAAGGGTCTTCCCGTTTATCTCTTACCCTTCAATTTATCAAGCATGATGTCCTTCCCCAGGAAATGGTTCCTTCTGACAACATGAGCAAAGTAGGTGAAACGAAGTCTGGCCATTCCTGCTTCCAAGAAGCATTCTAGCTGCACTTCATCTGGGCAGATTTGTTCATTTCTTCTGGCAGCCCATGGTATTTCTAATATTCTTCACTAATACAACAACTCAAAAGCATGATCTCTTCTTCAGTCCTCCTTATTCCTTGTCCAGTTTGCACATGCATATGAGGCAATTGAAAATATCATGTCTGGGGTTAGGTGTACCTTTAGTCTTTAAAGTGACATATTTGTTCTTCAACACTTTAAAGAGGTCTCTGGCAGCACATTTGGCCAGTGCAATACAGTGTCTGATTTCTTGACTGCTGCTTCCATGGATGTTCATTGTGAATCCAAGTAATATGAAATCTTTGACAACTACAATCTTTTCTCCATTTATTGTGATACTGCTTATTGTATCACTCCTCAGAAGGAAGGTTGGGCAATCTACTTCCGTGGTGATACTGTCCTGGAAACCCAAGGAGGGGTTGCCATGAGTTGGGTCTGACTTGATAACACATAACAACAACAACAACAACAGTTTATTAGTCTAGTTGTGAGAATTTTTATTTTCTTTATGTTGAAGTATAACCATATCGGAGGCTTTAGTCTTTAATCTCCATCAGTAAGTGCTTCAAGTCATCTTCACTTTCAACAAGCAAGGTTGTGTCATCTGCATATGTTGTTAATGAATTTTCCTCCTATCCTGATGCCACATTATTCTTCAGTAGTCCAGCTTCTAGGATTATTTATTCAACATCCAGATTGAATAAGTATGGTGAAAGGATACAACCCTGATGCAAAGCATTCCTGATTTTAAACTATGAAGCATCCCCTTGCTCTGGTCTAACAACAACCTTTTGGTCTGTACGCGAGGTACTCAGGAGCACAATTAAGTGTTCTGGAACCATGTGGAAGTTACTGTGAGTTGGAATTGACTCAATGGCAGAGAGTTTGGGTTTGGTTTGGAATTCCCGTTCTCTACAATGTTATGCATAATTTGTTATGATCTGCACAGTCTAATGATTTTGCATAGTCAATAAAACACAAATAAACATTTTTCTGGTATTCTTTACTTTCAGCCAAGATCTATCTGACATCAGCAATGATATCCTGCATTCCATGTCCTCTTCTGAGTGCAGCTTGCATTTCTGGAAGTTCCCTGTCAATATACAGCTGCAACCATTTTTGAATTATATTCAACAATATTTTATTTGCATGTGATATTAATGATATTGTTTGAAATTTCCACAATATATGGGATCACCTTTCTTTGGAATGGGTAAAAATATGGAACTCTTCCAGTCAGTTGGACAGGTAGCTGTCTTTCAAATTTCTTGGCATAGATGAGGAAGTGCCTCCAGCATGGCACCGGTTTGCTGAAACATCTCAGTGCTATTCTGACAATTCCTGGAGCCTTATTTTTCACCAATTCCCTCAGTGCAGCTTTGACTCCTTCCTTCAATACCATTGGTTCTTTTTTTTTTTTTTGTGATTTGGGTGAAGATTTACTTCCCATACAGCAGTTCACATACACTTTGCCTCATGACATTGACCACAGTTTACCACAATGCAATAGCTCCCCTCCTACTTCCTGCCCATAGTTACCTCTTCCCAGTTCCATCCCTCCATGATCTCCTGCCCCCTGAACAGTCTCCCTGTGCATAATCAGCCTTGTTTATCCCATGATTGTTCTCTCCAAGGAGTGTATCTACCTCAGGTAAATGTTCAACTCATATGCCTGTCTTGTTTGGCTAGAAACCGCAGGCATGGGCTCAATTCCAGACCTGAAGGGCAGCTAGAGGCCATAGACTCAGTGAATCCACAAGGCTCTATTGGACCAGCAAACCTGGTCCCCCTCCCCC
>NW_006921772.1:3866134-3867417 GCF_000298275.1 Orycteropus afer afer
TTGTCAGCTCTACTATACACCTGGGAATTCTGATCATTCACATAAACTTATAGGACCATTGTCTGCCAACCCTGTACATGTTCTTGGATACACTTCCCACTTCACAGACATGCCTAATAGTTCAGCCTGTCCACCTACATCTATCCACCCATATACCCATGTTTGCCTTCACTGATAATGTAGCACTGTATGTGCAAAAGTGTTCATCTTTGTTGTCTGTACCTCCTATGTACCTCTCTATGTCTTTCTCTTTCTCCATGCCACCATATTGGTCACTCACATTTGGTACATTGTCCTTCTCTTCACCCAAATCAATACTTTATCTATCTAACAGCGTTCTCTCCCCTCCCCTCCCACCCCTGGTAACCAACAAAGAAAATTTCCTTCTATAGATAAACCTGCCCTTAACTTTTATAATAATGGACTAGTACAATATTTGTCCTTTTGTGATTGACTTATTTCACTCAGCAAAATGTCCTCCAAGTTCATCCACATTATGCGGTGTTTTGCAGATTCTACATTATTCTTTAGCTTTGCATCGTATTCCATTGTGTGTATGTACCATAGTTTGGTTATCCTTTCTTCAGGTGATGGACACCCAGGTTGTTTCCATCTTTTGGCTATTGTAAATAGTGCTGCGATGAACATGCGTGTGCATATATCTGTTCTTGTCAAGGCTCTCACTTCTTTAGAGAATATACCTAGTAATGGAATGACTGGGTCAAATGGTATTTCTAGTTCCAACTTTTGAAAGAATCACCATATTGCCATTCCTGCTCTCTTACAGTTGCCATTTGCTTGATATATCTTTTTCCAACCTTTTTTAGTCTATTTTTGTCTTTATCTGTAAGGTGTGTCTCTTGTAGGCAGCATATTGATGGGTTTTGTTTTCTTATCCAATCCAATTTCTATAACTACACAGTCTTTTCCCTCTTTTTGTTCGTAGTTGTCCTAATTTGCCAATTGCTGTCTCTGGTTCCCTGTTTACAATCTTGTAAGCTCACTTTACTTTGGATATGTCCATAGCTGTAGTTTCTGGGTTGCGTCATCTTGTGTATTAATGGTCAGTTGTTATTTGCTATTTTTGATTCTCTGTTCAAAGGACTCCCTTTAGCATCTCTTGTAAGGTTGGTCTGGTTTTAACAAATTCCTTTATTCTCTGCTTATCTGTAAATCTCCTAATTTCACCATCATATTTGAGGGACAATTTTGCGAGGTATATAATTCTTGGTTGAAATTTTTTCTCTTTCAGGGTTTTATATATACCATCCCATTGCCTTCTC
>NW_006921772.1:3869433-3871920 GCF_000298275.1 Orycteropus afer afer
GGGGGAAAAATAGTAATAATAAAATTTTCAACCAGGAACAGGTAAAAGAAAAAAAAACTGAAAACTAGGACCTGGGAGGGGAAGAGTAAGATTAATAGTAAAAAGGACAAAAGTATTAATAATAATAGTTGTTTTAAAACAGATAAATACAAGCAAACTAATCACCAGGAAAAAAAAAGTGAAAAAGAAAAAAAATAATAAGAATAAGAAAAAAAATGGGTTGAGGACAGGGCAGAGCACACACACTGTGATGGAGTTCTTGTGGGCCCAGAAGGTGAGTGGGAGTGGGGGATGGCCGCACCTCCATTCACCAAGCAGGTGTGGGGTACAAGAGTAACAAGAGGAATGTGGTACCTTTTCACTCTTGCAGGTCCGGGGTGTCCTTGGAGTTGCTGGAGAGCTGAACCTGCAATCTCAGAGAGCATTGTCTTTTTAAATATCCAAAATGGTCAAGCTGCTTGTAACATTCAAAATGGCGGCGTCCTCTGGACCGGCAAAAGTCCACAGCTCAGCCCACCTTTCTCTTCACCTCCGTTTATTCCCCAGCTGCCAGAGCAGTCCTCTGTGCAGTCCCTGGCTAACAGGGCTGATTTTTAGGTTAATTCTTAGGTCCTATCACCACTCGGGAATCTCCAAGCTGTCTGTGCCCTCAGCATCACTCAGGATCGCTGCCAGACTGCAGCTTTATCTGTGTCATTTTTGGTATTTTCATGCAAATTCTTCTACTAGTTGGGGTTTAGTCCACTTCTATATCCTTCCCTTCAAGTCTCAGGGGTCCAGGATTAGCTTCTGTGTCTATATTAATTGGTTTCCTTTTTCTTTGTTGAAGAGGATCTGTGCAGTCTTTCTGCCTAGTCCACCATTTTACCATAACTCCAATACCATTGGTTCTTGATCATATCAAAATATGAAATATTTGAACATTGACCAATTCTTTTTTGTACAGTGACTCTGTGTATTCTTTCCATCTTCTTTTGATGCATCCCACATCATTCAATATTTTGCCCACAGAATCTTTCAATATTGCAATTCAAGGCTTGAATTTTTTGTTCAGTTCATTCTGCTTGAGAAATGCTGAGTATACTCTTCCCTTTTGGTTCCTGACTCAAAGTATTTACAAATTTCATTATAATAATTAACTTTGTGCTACTTGTGCTACTCTGAGAACTCTGTTCAGCTCTATTATCTTATTATTTCCTCTATTTGCTTTAGCTATTTTTGGTTCAAAAGCCACTTTCAGAGTCTTCCCATGTACATTTTGGTCATTTCTTCCTTTCTTGTCTTTTTTTTTTTTACCTTTTCTTTTAATTGTGATTTGGATGACAGTTTACAAAGCAAATTCACTTCCCATACAGCCGTTCACACACATGTTGTCTCCTGACATTGACTACAATTTACCCCAATGCAACAGCTCCCCTCTCACTTCCTCCTGATAGTTACCTCTTCCCTGTGTCCATCCCTCCATGATCTCCTGCCCCCTGAACAGTCTCCCTGTGCATAATCAGCCTTGTTTCTCCCAGGATTGTTCTCTCCAAGAAGTATATCTACCTCAGGTAAATGTTCAACTCATATGCCTGTCTTTTGTTTGGCTGGAAACTACAGGTGGGGGTTCAGTTCCAGACCTGAAAAGCAGCTAGGAACCACAGTTTCAGTGGTTCCACCAGGCTCTATCAGACCAGCAAACCTGGT
Source organism: Orycteropus afer afer (assembly GCF_000298275.1). Taxonomy (NCBI): domain Eukaryota; kingdom Metazoa; phylum Chordata; class Mammalia; order Tubulidentata; family Orycteropodidae; genus Orycteropus; species Orycteropus afer. The sequence goes on from NW_006921772.1 coordinate 3,871,123, forward strand.
CCTCCCCCACCTTTTATTTTTTCAAATGATTTTGAGTTTTGTTCCACATTGTTCTCCCTCTCTGTCCAGGATCTCCTACATAGATCACCCTCCAAGTGGTTGACAGTGGTATCTGGGCACCATCTAGTTCTTCTGGTCTCATAGTCACATAGGCTGAGAATTACATGGTGTACCAGTCATGAGGCCTAATTGTTTCCATGAATCTTTGGATTTCTTCATTCTTCTTTGCTCTGGATGAGAAGAGACCCATCATTGTATCTAGATTGGTGCTTGCAAGCTTTTAAGATCCCAGTTGCTACTTGCCAAAGTAGGAGGTGGAACAATATTTTGTGTAGTATGTTATGCCAATTGAGCTTGATGTTCCCTGTGACTATGATCCCTAGCCCACAGGTACAACTACTTGGTCCCTCTGAGTAGCTGGCTCAAGAAGTGACTACAACCTTGTCCCTTGTCAGCTCTCTATACCACTGGGAATTATTACAAAACACAAATACACTCATAGAACCTTTGTCTGCCAACCCCATACATTGTCTTGGTACACTCCCTGCTGCAAAGACATACCTAATAGTTCAGCATGTCCACCCTTCTCTCCACCTGTACAGCCGTGTTTGACTTCACTGACAACACAATACTGTATATGCAAAAGGGTTCATCTTTGTTATCTGTACCTCCCATGTACCTCTCTTTGTTTTCCTCTTCCTCAATGCCACCATGTTGATCACTCACATTTGGTACATTGCCCTTCTCTTCACCCAAATCAATACTTATCTCTACCTATCTAACAGTGTTTCCTCCCCT
>NW_006921772.1:3873490-3874310 GCF_000298275.1 Orycteropus afer afer
TCTCTTTCCTTCCCATATAAAGTTAGTGATTGGTTTTTCCATATCCTTAAAAAATGTTGATGGGATCTGGATTGGAATTGCATTGAAAGTATAGATTGCTTTGGGTAGAACTGATATTTTCACAATGGTCAATCTTCCTATTCATGAGCTTAGGACGTTCTTCCAATTATGTAGAGCTCTTATGGTTTCTTGAAGTAGTTTTTTTATAGTTTTCTTTGTATAAGCTTTTGTGTCCATCGTAAAATTTATTCCTAGGTATTTTATTTTTTTTAGAAGCTATTATAAATGGTATTGATTTCCTTATTTGTTTTTCAGTAATCTCTTTGTTGGTGTAGAGGAATCCAACTAATTTTTGGATGTTGATCTTGTATACTGCCACAATGCTAATTTTCTCATTTAGTTTCAGTAGATTTTTGACTGAGTCCCTTGGATTTTCTACATATAGGATCACGTCATCAGCAAATAGGGATAGTTTGACTTCTTCCTTACTAATTTGGATGTCTTTGATTTCCCTTTCTTGCCTTATCGCCCTGGTTAGGACTTCCAGTACAATGTTGAATAGAAGTGGCGATAGAGGGCAACCTTTTCTGGTTCCTGTTCGCAAGGAGAATGGTTTCACTCTCTCTCCATTGAGAATAATGTTGGCTGTTGGTTTTGCATAGATTCCATTTATTATGTTGAGGAGTGTCCATTCTATTCCTATTTTCCTGAGAGTTTTGATCAAGAATGGGTGTTGAATGTTATCAAATGTCTTTTCTGTGTCAATTGATATGATCTTGTGGTTCTTTTTCTGGTTTTTTTTTTTTTTTTAATGTGATGG
>NW_006921772.1:3875170-3876301 GCF_000298275.1 Orycteropus afer afer
TTATTTCCTTTCTTCTCATGACTGTAGGCTTTTCTTGCTGCTCTTTTTCTAACTGTTGAAGATATTGAGTTTTGATTTTGGCTCTTTCTTCTTTTCTGATATGTGCATTGATTGCTATAAATTGGCCTCTGATCACTGCTGTTGGTGTGTCCCAAATATTTTGGTATGTTGTATTTTCATTCTCACTTGATTCAAGGAATTTTTGAATTTCAGTTTTTATTTCTTCCCTTACCCAGTCTTTCTTAAAGAGAGTGTTGTTCAGTTTCCATGTGTTTACTATTTTTCCATTGATCTTCCTATTGTTGAATTTTAATTTGATAGCATTGTGATCTGAGAAGATGCTTTGTAGTATTTCAATGTTTCAAAATTTATGAAGACTTGCTTTATGGCTTAACATATGGTCTATCCTGGAGACTGTTCCATGTGCACTGGAAAAGAATGTATATTGTGCTGTTGTTGGGTGAAGTGCTCTGTAGATGTCTAACAGGTCAGGTTGATGGATTGTATTATTTAGCTCTTCTGCAACTTTGTTGACTTTCTTTCCAGTTGTTCTGTCTTTCATTGAAAGTGGTGTATTAAAGTCTCTCACTGTGACTGTGGAGTCATCTATTTGCCTTTTCAACTCTTTTAAAATCTGATTTATGTATTTTGGGGCTTTTTCATTGGGTCCATAGATATTTATTATGGTTATACCTTCTTGTTCAATTGATCCTTTAATCATTATATAACGTCCTTCCTTGTCTCGTATGGTGGTTTTTGTCTTAAAGTTAACTTGATCAGAAATTAATACTGCCACTCCTGCTCTTTTACGGTTGCCATTTGCTTGACATATCTTTTTCCAACCTTTGAGTTTTAGTCTATTTTTGTCTTTGTGTCTAAGGTGTGTCTCTGGTAGACAGCATATTGATGGATTTTGTTTTCTCATCAAATCTGTGACTCTCTATCTCTTGAGTTGTTGTTGTTGTTGTTGTTAAGTGCCATTGAGTCATTTCTGACTCATAGCAACCCCACGCACAGCAGAACGAAACACTGCCCAATCCCGCGCCAGCCCCACAATCCCTGCTATACTTGAGCCCATCATCACAGCCACCGTGTCAATCCATCTCGTTGAAGGCTTCCCCCTCTTTCGTC
>NW_006921772.1:3877716-3890372 GCF_000298275.1 Orycteropus afer afer
AGATATTATGACATTGTTGTATTTAAATTTCTGTTAAATGTTTGTGAAGAGCAGCTAAGAGGGAGTCAGGCTCTTTTTGGTGGTTGTTTATCATAGGGCCATTGGTGGAGAAGAAGGTGGTGACTCTCACTTAGTAAGTGAAGCTTTTCAGTAGTCCATGCGTCCAGAATGTCCTTGCAATTTCCAGCAAGTAGAGCCTGTTCTTAAATCCCTGGAACCTGGAGAATGCTGTTGCTTTAAATGTTCAAAATGGTCAAGCCACTTTTAAACATTCAAAATGGCTTCACCCTCTGGACAGGCAAAAGTCCACAGCTCAGCCCGCCTTCCTCTTCGCTGCTTTCCCTTTTATTCCCCAGCCACTAAAGCAGTCTTCCATGCAGTCTTTGGCTAGCGGGGCTGATTTTTAGGTTAAATCTTAGGTCCTACCACCACTCGGCGATATCCAAGCTGTCTGTGCCATCAGAATCACTGCCAGACCACAGCTCCATAAGTCTCCCTTTTGGTAATTTCATGCAAATTTTTCTGCCATTTGGAGTTTAATTCATTTCTATATCCTTCCCTTCAAAGCTCAGGGCTCTGGGATTATCTTCTGTATCTGTGTCAATTGGTTCCCCTTTTCTTGGTTGAAGAGGGTCTGTGCAGTCTTTCTGCCTATTCTGCCATCCTACTGGAACTCCCTTTTTTGTCTTTTTAATGACCTTTTGCTTTCTTCATGGATGATGTTCTTGATGGCATCCCACAACTCGTCTGGTTTACAGTCATTGATGTTCAATGTGCTATATCTATTCTTCAGATGGTCTCTACATTCAAGTGGGATATAATGAAGGTCATATTTTGGTTCTTGTTGACTTGTTTTAATTGTCTTCAGCTTCAACTACCAAAGAATTTGCATATGAGCAATTGATGGTCAGTTCCACAGTGAGCTCCTGGCCTTGTTTTGGCTGAAGATATTGAACTTCTCCATTGCCTCTTTTCACAGATGTAGTCAATCTGATTCCTGTGTATTCCATCTTGCAAGGTCCAGGTGTATAGCCACTGCTTATGTTGTTGAAGAAATGTGTTTACAATGAATAATTGTTGGTCTTTCAAAATTCTATCATGCAATCTCTGATGCCTTTTTTTGTCACCAAAGCCATATTTTCTCCAGCTATTGGTGATTCTTCTTTGTTTTCAACATTCACATTCCAATCACTAGTAATAATCAATGCATCCTGATTGCATGTTTGGTCAATTTCAGACTGCAGAAGTTGGTAAAAATATCTTCGATTTCCTCATCTTTGGTTTTAGTTGTTGGCGGGTAAATTTGAGTAATAGTAGTATTAACTGGTCTTCCTTTTGGTAATAAGGATATTGTCCTATCACTAACACCATTGTACTTCAGGATAGATCTTGAAACATTTTTTGTGACAATGAATGCCATTCCATTCCTCTTTAATTTATCATTCCTGGCATTGTAGATCATATGACTAGCTGATTCAAAAGGGCCAACAACAGCCCATTTTCAGCTCACTAATGCCTAGAATATCAATCTTTATGTATTCCATCTCATTTTGGCAACTTCTGATTTTCCTCCATTCATGGTTCATACATTCCACATCCTAATTATTAATGGATGCTTATGGTTGTTTTTTCCCATTTTGAGTCATGCCCCATCAGCAAATGAAGGTCCTGAAAGCTTTACTCCATCCAGGTCATTAAGTCTGACTACTTTGAGAAGGCAGCTCTTCCCCAGTCCTATTTTGAGTGCCTTCCAACTTGAGGGGCTCATATTCTGGCACAATATCAGACATTTCAGGCTATTTATAAAGTTTTCCATTAATATATCAGACAGTGTTTCACGGCTATTCATAAGGTTTTCTCTGGCCAATTCTTTGAGCAGTCCTTCTTCCAAGTCTGTCTTAGTCTGGAAGCTCCACTGAAACCTGTCCAGCATGGGTGATCCTGTTGGTATTTGAAACATTGGTGATATAGCCTCCAGTCTCAAAGAAACATGCAAGCCACCACATTATGACAAACTGACAGACAAGTGTTGGATAAACATACATATGGATTGCATAAATGATGTGCTTAGTTTTATAAGAAACTACCAAACTTTCCCACAGTATTTCTGCTATTTTATGTTTCTATCAACATTATATCAAAGTGCCAGGGAGTACACATCCTCACAAACACCTGGTATTGCCAGATTTAAAATGTTAATCATTCTTATGGGTGTATAATGGAATCTTATGGTGGTTATAACTTGCCTTGCCTGATGACTAATAATATTGAGCACTTTTCCATGTACTTATTTGTTATTTATGTTTTCTTTGTAAAGTTTCTACTCAAATATGTATTTTTATTCTCACTGCTAAGTTGTAAACTTCTTTGTATATTATATTCTGCATACCAGTTTGTTCGTATGTTTTTTAGTCAGATATGTGTTTTACAACTATTTTCTTCTAGTCTATGGTTTGCCTTTTCATTTTTGAAAATAGCTTCTTTTGAGAAGCAAAGTTTTAATTATTATGACATCAAATTTATTAATATTTTTATTTTAGAGATTGTTATTTTAAAAATATATTTTCATTGTGATTTGAGTGAAGTTTAATAAAACAAATTCATTTTACCTTCAACATTTCATACACATTTTGTTTTGTGATACTGATTACAATTCACACAGTGTAACATCTCTCCTCCCACTTCCTTCCTGTGGTCAATCTTTCCCTGTGTCCTTTCCACCTATGCATTCCTGCCTCCCTAGATTTCTCCCTGCACAGATCCTGCCCTTCTAATCTCCTATGTTTTATTTTTCTGAGGAGTGCATCTCCCGGGTAGTTGTTCACCTCACAGACTTGTCTATTGTTTGGACAAAAGTTGGCCATGGGAGTGAGATTGTTATTTTGTGCATAAGGCATTTGACTACTAACTAGAAGACCTGCAGATCAAACCCACCAGCCACTTCTTGGAAGGAAGGTTGGGCAATTAACTTCTGTACTGATACTGCCTTAGAAACCCAAGGAGGGGTCGCTATGAGTCAGGTCCAACTCAACAGCACATAGCACCAACAACCAAAGAAATGTTTGCCTAATCCAAAGATATAGGATTTTCTCTTTTGTTTTCTTCTAGGAATATTATAGTTTTTGCTCTTATACAAAGGTATAATATTATACATTTTGTGTAAATTTTTGTATATGTTGTCAAGTAGTTCATTCTTTTGCATATAAATACTTACTTTTATAAGCAACATTTATTGAAAAGATTATTCTTTTCCTACTGAATTAATTGCCTTGGAACTTTTGCCAAAAATCAATCAATGGTATATGTATGTCTGTTTCTCTACTCTCTATTCTGTTTTACTGATTGATGTGTTTATTACTATATGTCTAATATCACTATCTTGATTAAATTAGCATTATAGCAACACCAGAAATCAAGTAGTATAAGCCCTCCAGCAACATTTTTTCTTTTTCAAAATTATTTTCTTTATTTTAGATCCTTTGTATTTTTGTATTTGTATAGAAATTTTAGAATCAACATGCAAATTTCTAACAACAACAACAACAAAACACTGGGATTGTGATTGGGAGGAAGTACAGCCGCCAGAATGCTCTTAGAAGTGAGAATGGCCAGACTTTGTCTCTTATGATTTGGTCATGTCAGCAGGGACCAGCACAAGGAGAAGGATGTCACATTGGATAAAATAGTGGGTCAGCATAAAAGAGGAAGACCTTCAATGAGATGAGTTGACACAGTGGCTGCAACCATGGGCTCAGGCATAACGAAGACTATGGGCATGGAGCAGGACCAGGTGGTGTTTTGTTCTGTTGTACATAGGGTCTTTATGAGTTGGAACTGGTTGGAACTGAGTCAATTGCACCTAACAACAACATTGTTTGGTTTGAAGAAGTTCTGGTACATAGAGGTTAATGGATTTGACTACTAACTGTAAAGTTTGGAGGTTTGAACCCACTAGGTGCTCTGCAGGAGAGGGGTGAGCCTTGGAAACCATATGGAGGCAGTTCTACTCTGTCCTGTAGGGTCATTATAAGTCAGAATTGATTTGATGGCAATGGGTTTAGTTTTGGTATTGTGTGCTTTAAGGAAGAGTTCAGGGGAGATTTTTGATTTAAGGTTTTAAGATCGTCTCAGGACAATAGTTTTGAGGGTTCATTCAGATTTAGTGTCTGAATTCTTTGAGAATGTTCTACATTTCCTCTCTTTTGATCAGGATTCTTCTATAGAATCTTTGATCAAACTTTGCAGTAATGGTCACTGGGCACCATCCAGTTCTTCTAGTCTCATGGTAAAGGAGGCAGTTATTTATGGAGGCAATTAGTCACACATTTTATTTCTTCTGCCTACTACTGATTCTCCTCCTATGTCTGTTGTTCTAGGCAAATATAGACTAATTATTGTGCTTTGGATGATTGCTTGCAGTATTTTTAGACAACATGCACTGTGCACTGAATGAATAGGTAGAGCTAAAGCACTAAACATGTTATTAGTCACATGAAATCATGACTCTAAACCTCCAAACCACAAAACTAAATCCCATTAGGTGTTTGGTTTTATGTTAGCAGCCTCAGAAGCTGCTCTTTTGTTATGGTTGCTGTAAATACATCTATCACACATCACTTGACAATTCAGTTTTTTACAGGTGTACAATTTACTGACTTCCATTACACTAGCTGCTGTACAACTCTTAATCAATACAATTTTCCATCACTGAGTAAACCTAGACTTAATGTTCCATAAACAATAACCCTTCCTTTCCTTATCCCTCTAACCCCTTGTAAAAACTAAAGAACTTTGATCTCTATAAATTTACCTATTCATGTCTTTTTATATGTTATTCATGCAAATGAGGCCATACAATATTTGTCCTTTTGGATTGACTTACTCATTCATCATAATATCTTCAAGTTTCATTCATGTTGTAGCACATAATAACACTACATCTCTCTTTCTTGGTGAGTAGTCTTCCATTGTATGTAAGTACCACATTTTATCCAGTTTTCTGTTGATGGACATTTAGGTTGTTTCCACCTTTAGGTAATTGTGAATAGTGTTGCAATGGACATTATTGTACATATGTCTGCTAGCATCAGTACTTTCAAGCATCCTGGGTATATTCCTTGTTTGGGAATTGCTAGGTCATTTATAGTTCTATTTTTAGTTTTTATTTATGAACTTCCATATTGTTTTCCACAATGGTTGTACCATTTTGTGTTTCCACCACCAATGAATAAGAGTCCCACTTTCTCTACATCCTCATCGACATTTGTTATTTTCCATTTTTTATTTTGTTTTTCCTAGCCACCCTAGTGGATGTGTAATGGTATCTCATTGTGGTTTTGATTTGCATCTCTCTCTGGTAGCATAGTGCTACCAGCCACTCCTCAGAAGGAAGGTTGGGCATCTACTTCCGTAGCGATACTGCCTCAGCAACCCAAGGAAGGGTCACCATGAGTTGGGTCCAACTTGACAGCACATAACAACAACAACAAATGGCTAATGGCTCTAAATATCTTTTCATATGTTTGTCACCATTTGGCTATCCTTTTCAGTGAAATGTCTATTCCAGTTCTTTATTTATTATTTTTTTTGTCTTTTTGTTGTTGAGTTGTCAAAGTTTTATATATACTTTGGTTATTATATTCTTATTGGATATGTGTTTCCAAGGATATGCTTTAAATCAAGAATAGTCAAATCATTAGCCTGTCTTTCATTTTTTGGTGAAGACTTTTGCTGGAAAAAAAAAATATATATTTAATTTCATATGGTCACATTAGTTATTTTGCTTTTTGCTGTTTGTGCTTTTATTATTATATTAGATAATCTGCTATTGAAAGTTAGGCCTCCACATTTTCTTCTGATATTTTCATGGTTTTATTTTGCTCATTTGAGTTTTAGAGTAATTTGCACATGTAGGTCCTTAATCCCTTTTTAATTTGTTTTTGTGCATAGCATGAGACATGGATCCTGTTTCATTTTCCTGTGTGTGGCGATCTCATTTTCCCAACTCCATTTATTGAAGAGACTTTTCCTCATTGAGTGAACTTAGTGTTCTTGCCAAAAATCAGTTATCAATAGATGTGTAGATTTCTTTTTGGACTCTCTTTCTATTTTCTTTTTCTATATGTCTATTATTATAACAATACTGTACTATTTTGATTACTGTAGCTGTATAATATATTTTAAAATCAGCAGGGTGTGACCTACTTTCTTCTTCTCCTTCAAAATTACTTTAGCTATTTGTAACCTCATGTCATTCCATTTATGTGGGTGGAGGCAGGCCATGGTAAGTCATCCCTGGAAACAGCAGAAGGCAGAAGTTTGTGTGCATGGAGACAGGCTGAAGTAAGTCAGCCCCGGGAGCAGTGGAAGGTGGGAGTTTGTGTGTGTGGAGGCAGGCCATGGTGAGCCAGCCCCGAGAGCAGTCGAAGGCAGGTGTTTGCACCCTGGAGGCAGGACAGATAAGCAAGAAGGGTGGGAGAGACCAGGAAATGAGTAGAGCAGTTTGGAAAAGCTAAGAGAGAAAAAACTTGTCTGTCAGTTTGTCATACTCTGTACCCATTCCAAAGAAAGGTGACCCACAGAATGTGAAAATTATCAAACAATATCATTGATATCACATGCAAGTAAAATCTTACTGAAGATAATTCAAAAATGGTTGCAGCAGTATATTGACAGAGAACTTCCAGAAATGCAAGCTGGATTCAGAAGAGCACATGGAATGAGGGATATCATAGCTGATGTCAGATGATCTTGGTTGAAAGCAAGGAATACCTGAAAGATGTTCACTTGTGTTTTATTGACTATGCAAAGGAATTTGATTGTGTGGATCATAACAAATTGTGGATAACACTGAGAAAAATGGGAATTCCATAACACTTAATTGTACTCATGAGGAACATAGACTAGGAAGCCGTTGTTTGAACAGAACAAAGGGATACTGCATAGTTTAAAATCAAGAAGGAAGTGCATCAGGATTGTAGACTTTCACCATACTAATTCAGTTTGTATGCTGAGCAAATAATACAAGAAGCTGGGCTATAGGAAGAAAAACATGGCATCAGGATTGGGTGAAAGCTCATTAACAACCTGTGATAGGCACATGACACAACTTTGCTCACTGAAAGTGAGGATGACTTGGAGCATTTATTGATGAAGATTAAAGACTACAGTCTGCAGGATTACACCTCAATATAAAGAAAACAAATATCCTCAGAGTTGGACCAAATAGCAGAATCACAGTGAGTGGAGTAAAGATTCAGGTTGTCAAAGACTTCATATTACTTGGTTCTACAATCAATGCCAGTGGAAGCAGCAATCAAGACCTCAAAAGATGAATTGCATTGGGCAAATTTGTTGCAAGATCTCTTTCAAGTGCTAGAGAGCAAAGATATCTCCCTGAAGACTAAGATGAGCCCAACCCAAACCATGCTATTTTCAATTGTGTCTTATGCATGTGAGAGCTGGACAATGAATAAGGAAGACTGAAGAAGAGTTGATGCTTTTGAGTTATGGTGTTGGAGAAGAATGCTGAAAGTACCATCAACTGCTAAAAGAACTAACAAATCTATCCTGGAAGAAATGCAGACAGAATGCTCTTTAGAAGCAAGAATGGCCAGACTTTGTCTCAACTATTTTGGTCATGTTAATGGAAGGGACCACTCTCTGGAGAAGGATGTCATGATTGGTAAAGTGGGGAGTAAATGAAAGAAGGAAATCAATCAATCCAACAAGATGGACTGACATGTTGGCTTCAGTGATGGGCTGAGGTATAGTAGGGATAGTGAGGCTGTCAGGACCAGGCAGTGTTTTGTTCTGTTGTACATAAGGTCACTATGAGTCAGAGACAACTCGACAGCACATAACACCACCACCACCAATAGCCATTCTATATAAATTTGAGGATTGTTTTTTCCACTTCTGTAAAGAAGTCACTAGAATTTTTATCAAGATTGCACTGAATCTAGGAGTTCCGATAAGATGGCAGAATAGGCAGAAAGACTGCACAGACCTTCAACAATGAAAAGGGGAACCAATTAACACAGATACAGAAGATAATCCTGGATCCCTGATCCTTGAAGGGAAGGATATACAAGTGGACTAAACTCCATCTAGCAGAAGAATTTTCATGAAAATGCCAAAAACGGAGATACATGGAGCTGTGGTCTGGCAGCGATCCTGACGGCACTGGCAGCTTGGATATTACAAAGTGGTGGTAGGACCTAAGAATTAACCTAAAAATCAGCCCTGCTAGCCAAGGACTGCACAGAAGACTGCTCTGGTGTCTGGGGAATAAAAGGGGAGGCAGTGAAGAGGACTATGGGCTGAGCTATGGACTTTTGTCTGTCCAGAGGGTACAGCCATTTTGAATGTTTACAAGCGGCTTGACCATTTTGGATATTTAAAGCAACAGCATGCTCCCAGATTCCAGGAGCTTGAGAACAGGCTCCACTTGCCAGTAATCCTAAGGACATTCTTGACCTGGACGACTGGAAAGGTGCGACATTCCCCTTGTTACTCTTATACTTGGTGAACGGAGGTGTGGCCATCCCACTCTCACCCACCTTCTAGGCCTACAGGAACTACATCCCAGTCTGTGTGCTCAGACAGAGCCTGGGTGCCCTGCCCTACCCTCCCCAAATTTCTTGTTCTTTTTTTTTCTTTTTCCTGGTTTTTAGTTTGCTTGTTTTTGTCTGTTTTAAAACTACTATTATTCTCCCCCTCCTAGGTCCTAGTTTTTAGCTTTTTTTCTTTCCCTGTTCCTGGTTACAGTCTTTTGTTTTTTTCTTTCTTGTGGTTAGCCCTGTTCCTTGTTTTTCTTTTTGCATATTTCCCATTTTTTCTTCATTATTCTCCTTCTCTACCTTTTTTCTCTTATTGCCCTATCCCCAGATATTGCAAGGTTTTTTTTTTTTTTTTCTTCTTCTTCTTCTTTTTCTTTTCTTTTTTCTTTTTTTGGTTACTGTTCCTGTGTGATTACATGGTGTATTTTTTGTCCATGTGCTTTTACTTTTTTGATGGTAATTCAATTATTTATTTTGTCTAATGGAATGGAAGACAGCAACAGTCCCCACCCAACAGAACTACACCCACACCTCATGCAACTTCTCTTATTGAGTGAGAGCCTCCACTTCATTCTCCACCAATGGGCCAATGATAAAAAACCACCAAGAAGAGCCTGACTCACCCTTGGCTGCTCTTCACAAACAGTTAACAGAGATCTAAATATAGCAACACCATGATGTCTCAGAGACAACAGACCATCACAGTCCACAGAAAGAAGCAAGATAAAGTGGTAGAAACAAGGGAACAGTATACAGACCCAGAACACATCCCTGAGGAAGAAGTAGCATTGGAACTCTCGGATAAGGGATTCAAAAGAATTATATTTAGGAATCTTCAAAGGATTAAGAGACAGACCAAGTAAAACACAGAAAAAACCCAAGAAGAATTTTGGAAGAAAATACAAGAACAAAATGACAAAATAAATGAAAAATTCAAAATGATTCTAAATCTACAGATAGAAATTCAGAAGATTAATACTAAATTGTCTGAAATAGATAACACATTGCAAGGGCAAAGGAGTAGCATTGATGCAATGTAAGACAGAATTAATGAGATTGAAGACAAATACCTGAATACTTCTTTGGAAAGGGATCAATCAGAGAAAAGATCAAAACAAAATGAAGAAAGATTGCATTGAAGCTCTAGATTACTTTGTGTAGTATTCTTATTAACAATGTTAAGTCCTCCAATTAATTAACATAGCACATCTTTCCATTTATTTAAGTCTTCTTTAATCTCATTCAGCATTGTTTAATAACTTTCCTTGTCTAAGCCTTACATATCCCTGGTTAAATTTCTTCCTAGCTATTTTATTCTCTTAGATGCTAGTGTAATTGGACTTGTTTCTTAATGTTTTTTTCAGATTTCTCATTGCTGTTGTACAGAAATCCAACCAATTTTTGTTTACCTTGTACCCTAAAACTTTGCCAAATTCTTCTATTAGCTCTAGAGGTTTTCTTGTGGGTTTTTTTTTGAATATCTATGTACAGGATCACATTATCCATGCATAGAGATCATTTTACTTCCTCTTTTCAATTGGATCTGACTTGACAGCAGTGTGTTGCATTGTGTTTTCAATCTGTTGTTGTTGTTCTTGTTATGTGCTGTTCAGTCAGACTCGACTCATAGCGACCTCTCCTTGGGTTTCCGAGGCAGTATCACTACAAAAGTAGATTGCACCATCTTCCTTCCAAGGAGTGGCTGGTGGGTTTGAACTGCCAGCCTTCTGGTTAGCAGTCAAATGCCTTAGGCACCACACCACCAGAGCTCCCAATCTGGATACTGTTTATTATTTTCTTGTCTTATTGCTCTGACTAGGACTTCTAATACAATATTGAATATAGGATTTTTGTGTTTGGGGGAATATTATGGTGGGAGCAGGCCCCTTTGTCTTGTTCATGATTTTAACCGGAAAGCTCTCAATCATTCTTCATTAAATATAATGTTACGTGAAGATATTCCACATATGCCTTTAATCTTTTAATCCTATTGAGGAAGTTCCTTTCTACTCAGATTTTGTTGAAAGTTTTCATCAAGAAAAAGTGTTCTATTTAAGCACACACTTTTTCTGCTTTCATAAAGATGATCATGTGGTTCTTTTACTTTCTTTTAATGATATAGTGTATTATGTTGATTGATTTTCTGATGTTGAACAATCCTTGCAGTTCTGGAATAAATTGTACTGGGTCGTTGTGTATGACTTTTTTTTTTATATGCTGTTGGATTCTGTTTGCTAGTAGTTTATTGAAAATTTGTTAATTTATATTCTTAAAGGAATATTGGCCTATAGTTTTCTTTTCTTGTGATGCCTTTGTCTTGTTTGGTATCAGGGTCATGTTCCCTTCATAGACTGAATTACAGAGTGTTTCTTATTTGTCTCTCTTTTGGAAGAGTTTAAACAAGATTGATGTCAATCTTTCTCTAAATGTTTGGTAGAATTCCCCAGTGAAGCCACTTGGTGCAGGATTTTTTTTTTTGAGGGGGTGGTAAAGGAGAGATTTTTATCACTTATTTGATCTCTTCATTTGTTATGGGCCTGATGATATTTTCTATATCCTCTTGAATTAGTTTTGGTAAGTTGTGTACTTCTAAGAATTTGTTAATCTCATTTAGTTTATTCAGTTTCTTGCCACACAGTTGGTCATAATATTCTGTCATAATTCTCTTTATTTCTATCAAATCAATTGTAATGTCTCCTCTTTCATTTCTTAGCTTGGTGACATGCATCTGTACTTCTTTTTCTTTGTCAATCTAGCTAAAGATTGTATTGATCTTTTCACAAAATTAACTTTTGGTTTTTTTGAATCTCTGTTGTCTTTCTGGATTTGATTTCATTTATTTCTGTTCTGATCTTTGTTATTTCCTGTCTTCAAGGCTTAATTTGCTCTTCTTTTCCAAGTTCCTCAGGTTGTTGGGTTAAGCTGTTGACTCGAGATCTTTTTTATTTTTGCATGTGTGCATTTATTGCTATAAGCCTCCCTCTGAGTACTGGCTTTGCTGCATCCTGTACATATTCGATATGTTATGCTTTCATCTTCATTTGACTCTTAGAAACTTGTGCTTTCTCTTTTGACTTGTTCCTTGAGTCATTGGTACCTTAATAGTGTGTTGTTTACTTTTCATATGTTTGTTTGTTTTCAAACTTAAAGCATTTCATCTTTAGCTAGTAAGTGCTATGATGTTGTTGTTGTTAGGTGCCGTCGAGCAGTTTCTGACTCATAGTGACCTCATGCACAGCAGAATGAAACACCACCCAATCCCTCCCCAGCTCCATGATCCTTGCTATGCTTGAGCCCATTGGCAAGCAAAGTTGTATCATCAGTGTATCTCAGGTTGTTAATGATTCTTCTTCCAATCCTGATGCCACATTTTTCTTCGTATAGTCCAGCTTCTCAGGTTATTTGCTCGGCATATAGATTAAATAAGTATGAGGAAAGGATACAATGCCGATGCACTCCCTTCTTGATTTTAAACCATGTAGTGTCCCCTTGTTCCATTCAAACAACAGCCTCCTGGTCAACATATGAGTTCATCTGAATGGAAACCCTATCCACTCAAACCCCAAGGACTCCCTTTGTGAAGGCTGTCCTGCCACCTCAGTATTGGGTAGCAGCCCCATCCTTTTGACCTAACTAAAGGGTAGCCCCACACTCCAGGACAAAGTTGTGAAGACCTCACTCTTTGAAACTTAGGAGGCCATGGCTCCATCTTTTGAGATCTAGGAGACCATGACTTTACTCTTTGAAACTGAGACAGCCCTGCCTCCTGTTATCCTAAGAACAATTCTGCTGATCTCCAAATTTCTGTGGTCATGGTCATTTCCTTTTCTTGGTGGGCAGCAGGTGTAGCTCCTTAGGCCAATTTCCTGCCTATAGAAAACCAAGAGGCAGACAGCTTTCCTTCATTTCACCCTCTCTCTAATCCTTTCAGACTAAGCTGGTGGGTTTCCTCTGTGGTAGTTGCTTAGAATCATCAGTCATAGACTTAATATGGTTTTTTTTTTTTTTTTTAATTTTATTTTGATTTGGGTGAAGATTTACAGAGTAAATTCACTTTTCATACAGCAGTTCACATATACTTTGTCTCATGTCATT
>NW_006921772.1:3894542-3896836 GCF_000298275.1 Orycteropus afer afer
GTAGGTCTCCTTTTTTTTTTGGTATTTTCACGCAAATTCTTCTGCTAATTGGGGTTTAGTCCAATTCTGTATCCTTCCCTTCAAGGCTCAGGGGTCCACGATTATCTTCTGTGTCTGTTTTAATTGGTTTCCCTTTTCTTTGTTGAAGAGGGTCTGTGCAATCCTTCTGCCTAGTCCACCATTTTGCCGGAACTCCTCGACTTAATATGTTTTTAAAAAGATTGTGTAACCTTGTCCTTGGTGAAAAGTCTGCAACATGTGTCCTTAATTCAAATCACAGAATTTTCCAAACTTTTAAGTATTGTTTTCATTTTGCACAGTTCATTTTTAAGTCCATTTCATTCCTCTCACATTTTACTATAAGCAACAAAGGGAAACCATACAACCCCTTTAAAATCTTGCTTAGAAGTCTTGTCAGCCAGGTATCGAAGTTCATCCCTTACAAGTTCTACCTTTCACCAAACATGAGAACATAATTCAGACAAGCTCTCTGCTACATGAGAAACATTGCTTTTCCTCCATTGTCCAATAACATGTCCATCATTTTCTTTTAAAGCCTAAACAGAAGCATATTTAATGTTCACATGTCTAGCAACATTTTGTTGCTGTTGCCATATATAGTCTCTAACACAACACTTTTTCTACTGCTTTCCTCATTTTCTTCTGAGCCCTTACCAGAATTGTTTTGACTCCATCGAGGCTTTTACTATTAGACACCTTAAAACTCTTCCAACCTCAACACTTTGGTCAATTCCAAAACAACTTCCACCTTTTATGTATTTGCTGCAGGAGCACCATCACTTCAGAAAACCAAATTCTTTCTTAGTTATGAAGTGCTACAATAACAAGTTACCACAAGTGAGTGGCTTTATGAACAGATGTTTATTTTCCCACAATAAGGAGGCTGGAAATCAGGGTGCTGGCTCTAGGAGAAGACTTTCTTTTTCTGTGGCCCCTGAGGTAAGGTCCTTATCTCTTCAGCTCCAATGCCTCTGCTTCTTGGTGATCTTCAGGTGGCTTGGCATCAATTTTCCCTCATCTCTGCCTTCTTGCCTATGCCTAACCTCCTCTTTTTATAACTAAAAAACAGATTGCATTAAACCACACCCTCTACTGATAAGGTCTAATTAGCATAATAAAGGAAACCCACTCTCAAATGGAATTATAACCACAGTATAGGAGTAAGGATTTACAATACATATATTTGGGAGCACATAAATCAATCCATAACAAGAATCTTTGCAGATGTAATTAATGTCTCTATACATATTTTTATCACTTATAAATTATGAGTCTGAAAAATGAACTCTTTCCTGTATGAAGTTACAATTTCCATGAAGAAAATTAAAATATTTTTATACATCAGTAAATTAACATATCATATTTATACTAGGAAGTTTAGTACTAATGTTATGATCATGGATTAATCATATTCACTTTTTTTCAAGAGAAAATAAGTGCCTTCAATGTAATGCATTGCACCCATAAGAAGCAATTACTTTTCTTTCAGAACTCTTCTAGGTCTTAACTTCTTTCTTTTATACTAATTATCTCAAATTATCTTTAAATTTTTAAAATATATTTAAAGACATTAATTTGAAGTTTAAAACAATCTAAATAATTTAAGCATACTAACACACTGAAACATTATAAAAGGAGCTCTCATGGTACAAGGGTTAAGGCATTCAGTTGCTAACCAAAAGGATGGCAGTTTGAACCCAGCAGTGTCTCTATGGGAGAAAGATGAGGTTAGCTACTTACATAAAGATTTATAGTCTTGATAACCTATGAGACAGTTCTACTCTGTCTTATAGTGTCACAAGTCACAAATAGACTCAATAGCACTGGGTAAGTGGGTGGCAGCATTATAATGTAATACTATTATTGTGCCAAACATGTTATGGGTGAAATACTATTCTTTACATTGTATTTGTAAAGAATTTTATTTCCTAGTATATCTGCAGCTGATGATCTTACTCACTCTGGGATTTAACTAAAACTGGATAAATTTTATTAATTTTTTTTAAAAAAAGGAATTAAGATTTCTGTTTCAGATTAAATTCTGCTTTATTCTAAAATGGCTTGGATATTATTTGTCATCTTCTACTGTAGATGTTAGATATAGCAAATATTATATGATATTTCCTTCAATCCACAATCAACACTCATTGAAGCAGCAGTCAAGAAATCAAACATCTCAAAATGCACCAACAGCAGAAGAGAAGCCAGATGATTGGGACCTTCTAAAAATTAAATGTTTATGTGCTTCCAAAGACTTCTCCAAAAGAGTCAAA
>NW_006921772.1:3898801-3903662 GCF_000298275.1 Orycteropus afer afer
AAAAGAAAGAAATCAAACATCATATTGCACTGAGAAAATCTGCTACAAAATACCTCTTTAAACTTTAAAGAGGCAAAGATGTCATTTTGATGACTAAGGTGTGCCTAACCCAAGCCATGTATTTTCAATAGCCTCATATGTATGTGAAAGCTAGACAATGAAAAAGGAAAACCAAGGAAGTGTTAACACCTTTGAATTATAGTGTTGGAGGAGAATACCAAAAATACCACCGACCTTCAGACAAACAAACAAATCTGCCCTGGACAAAGTGCAGCCAGAATGCTCCTTGGAAGCAAGAATAGCCAGATATTGTCTCACCTACTTTGGTCATGTTGTCATAAGGGACTATTCCCTGGAGAAGGATATCATGCTTGGTAAAGCAAAAGGTCAGCATAAAACAGGAAGACCCTCAACAAGATAGATTGACACAGTGGCTGCAATAATGAGCTAAGCATGACAAAGATTGTGAGGATGACACAGAACCAGGCAATGTTTCATTCTGTTGCACATAGGGGTCACTGTAAGTTGGAGCTGACTTAACGACACCTAACAACAATAACATATAAGGTGAAATAAAATGTATAGAATAATTTAGTCAGATGCACTACATTGACCCTAATTTATAACAACAAGAAGCATATGAAATGAAACAGTTTATAGCAACATGTGATAGGAGAAAAGCATCTAATAGGAAAAAATAAGAAAGGAGTACAAAGTAAAAAGGGAGAAGAGATAAAAAGGGAATAGGAAAAAATACGGTATAAAATATTCCAGAAATTTAGAGAAAGATATTCTAGCAAGTCAGAAAAGTAAAATTGTACAAGAGGAAGAAGATGAATAGAATGTTTTCAAAACACAAAAATAGGAATAATATCTTGACTTGCTGGGTTACATTCTTAAAATGAATTCATGTTAGACCTTTCAAAACTTTATATTGCTTTGTTTCTCTTCTTCCTGACAATCTATGTCAAAGTCACCCAGACCTGTGAAAGTCATTTGTGTGTGTGTGTGTGTGTGTGTGTATCAGATATATTCCCACAGTATTATACTTACTTTTCAGTGTTTCTTCCCCATCTTATCATCTGTGAGCATTTTTCTCCTTGTCTTTTAACCTTTGCCTTTCTATTTACACTCCTCTAGTTCTTTCAACAAATTATACACAAAAATGCAAACACATTGGTTCATTCAATGACTGGATACTCTTTGTGTACACTAGAAAAAAAAAATCAAATGATTCAGCTAAAATAGAGTACAATATAAGAAGCAGAGACTAGCCACACTTAGGAAATGTTGACACTGTTTCATCTTTGTTTTGGATATTTCTCTCAAAGCAATAAAACCTTCCAGATAAACTTGTAGCACTTTTGGAAATATCCAATTCCCAGGATTTTTCTCCCAAAATAAATTTCCAAATGTATGTGTATCCCGCCCAGTCAGTTTTTTATACAATATACATGACTACAAATACCACATAATATTATTTTGTGTATTTAAATATTTATTTCCTGTATTTAAAAATAGCATGAAATTCTTTGTTTTCTTTTGCAATCAACTATTTTTTCACTCACATATTTTTGAGATTTATATATGTTAGTATATTTAGATTGATTTCATTTATTTTAACAGGTATTATATATTACTATAAGTATGGACATCAAATATTGAAAAATTCATATTGCTTAATTTAATGTTTTACAAATATACCTCAATGTATATATGAATAACGATATTGAGCTTCCCCATTACCTTTCCCCACAAGTGTGTTTGATATGATTCCTGTGTATTCCATCTGTCAAAGTTGTGTATAAAGTTGCTGTGAATGCTGTTGGAAAAAAAGGTATTTCCAATGAATAAGTGATTGATCTGCAAAATTCTGTCATGTGATCTCCAGAGTCATTCCTATCACTAAGGCTATATTTTCCAACTACTGATACTTCGTTGTTTCCAACCTTTACATCCCAATCATCAAGAACTATCAATATATCTTGATTGCATGTTTGGTCAATTTCAGACTGCAGAAGTTGGTAAAAAGGATCATGTTCTTCATCTTTGCCTTTAGTGGTTGGTGTGTAAGTTTGAATAATAGTGGTATTAACTGGTTTTCCTTGAAGGTGTATGGATATTTTCCTATTGTTGACAGCATTGTACTTCAGCATAGATCTCAAAATGTTCTTTTTCATGATGAATGCAATGATATTCCTCTTCAATTTGCCATTCCTGGCACAGTAGTTCATATGATTGATTTAAAATGGCCAATACCAGTCTAATTCAGCTCATTAACGCCTAGGACATTGATCTTTATGTGTTCCATTTTATTTTTGACAACTTCCAATTTTCCCAAATTTATATTTCATACATTCCATGTTCTAATTATTAATGAATGTTTATAGCTATTTCTTTTCATTTTGAGTTGGGCCACATCAGCAAATGAAGGTCCTGGAAGCTTTACTCTATCCACATTGTTAAGGTCAACCTCTCCTCGGAAGGCAGATGGGGCAATCTACTTCCGTAGTGATACTGCCTTGGAAACCCAAGGAGGGGTCGCTATGAGTCAGGTCTGACTTGACTGCACATAACAACAACAACTACTATGAGGAGACTGTTATCCCCAGTGGTATTTTGGGTGCCTTCCAACCTGAAAGTCTCATCTTCCTGCACTATATCAAACAATGTTTCACTGCTTTCATAAGGTTTTCAGTGGCCAGGTTTTTTTTGCTAAGGGTGGAAGCTGATTCGATGACACCTAACAACAACCATATGTGTGAATAACAGATTTTTCTATGTTATATACTGAAATGTGGAACTACTAGATCAGAGGTTTTGTGCATTTTTTATACAAGTAGATCAACCACGTTGTTCTCAAAGTTGATGTACTAAGTAACCTGTCATGAGTAGCTAAGCATTTCCATTTTCTCATATCAAACATTGTCATCTGTCAGCCATAATTTTGGAATAGAAATAGTAGCTCTTTCACTCTCTCTTTTATTTTTAAATTTTGCAGATACATAACTTGTAGTGAAGTTGAGCATCTTTTCATGATTTTTGGCCATTTGGTCTCTTATTTTAGTTATTTTTTGTCACTGTTAAATATAGTAGATTTTGGTTTTCCTGATATTAAATTATGCTCTGAAATGTGCTCTATTTAGATTTTTCCTGTTGGATTAAACTGTATTACAATCTCATGAGTTAAAAGAAAAACTGACTGCCCTCCAGTCAATCCTTGGGTTTCTGAGATGGTATCTCTATGGAAGTAGATTGCCCAATCTTCCTTCTGAGGAGTGGCTGGTGGGTCTGAACTGCCAGCCTTCTGGTTGGCAGTAAAATGCATTAGGCACTAGGCTACCAGAGCTCCCTATCATGAGTTATAATCATTTTATTTCTTTGCATATTTACTCATTTTTAAATCTGCACTAAAGTGTATGTTTTACTAGAGTATACCACATTACTTTTGTTCCATATTGTTTCCTCACACATAGCATGAAAATGTACTCAATAATTTTTTGTTGGATCAATAAATATAGAGACTTTCTCATATAACATCATTTACTGCACAAATAAACTTTGCTTGGCATTCAGGTACAGAATACATATGATATCATTCCTGTCTGTCCAGTGTCTCACAAAGACCTGGAGAAGCATAAAATTTTTAGTAGACTCACTACAGTGTTCTGCTGCTCAAATGTTCTCTCAGCAGCACTGGTTTTGGATTTGGATTTACAGTCACACTCGTGAGACTC
This sequence comes from Orycteropus afer afer, assembly GCF_000298275.1. Lineage (NCBI taxonomy): Eukaryota > Metazoa > Chordata > Mammalia > Tubulidentata > Orycteropodidae > Orycteropus > Orycteropus afer. Next base: position 3,902,539 of record NW_006921772.1, read on the forward strand.
ATTAGTTTTCTCTCAGCCATAAGGTTACTCAACCTTAAGACAGACTAAAGAAGAGGCAAAAACAATACCACAACAAGACAGAAACCGCCTCAGGAATGAATCATATGTTCTTAGCTTGGTACATTATTCTCAGGGAGATTCTAATTTATATTGGATTAAGTATAAGTATGTATTACATAAAATATATTCTTAAAACATACCTATAATTAATCCCAGACAAAGTATATAAAATATATATAAGTATGTGTATAGGTATAGTATATTAATTCTATGAACTAGTGCCATAAAGAAGATTCAACCAAAGGTCAAATACCCCGGTGTCTCTGAAACTAGAGGAAAGACCAAAGAATCACCTGCTAATTCTTAACTTCCAGTTTTTGCCAAACACTTCTCAATACTTTTTTATTACTTTTCCTCCATATTTTTCTTATAATTCTTAATACAGAAACTTCAATAATATTTGGTACATAAAATTATACATACTAAAACATCAACAACTACCAGGACCTGTATCATTCAATGAGAAGTTTGAAAAAGAACCCACAATGCCTGTGATTACACCCCTTCACAAATTTTTGTTACTTCTGTACCAATTGAACTATAGATTTACCTGATTTAAGGAAAATTGTAGTGTTTTGTTTGTTTGTTTGTTTTGTTTTGCTTTTAACACTTTGGACTAAGGAATTCACCTGTATGAATAACTTTTCCAAAGTAGATTTATTTCTTCCTTGATTCATTCTCCATGATTTAACACAGCAGTTCCCCAAAACCCAATTTCCTCTTAGTACATTGGGGCCAGTGTTGAGTAAAACACTTTAAGTGTTGCCTCTGAACACTTAAAGCATGGATGCAATAAAAGTATATGGTGTGCACCCCAAATTATCAAGTGCCCCCAGGTGGTTGTCAATAAAACATATTAAACTTCTATTTGAAGTATAGTTTAAGTATGTCATAAACCAAAAATCCAAACCCAGTGCCATTGAATCAACTCCAATTTATAGCAACTCTAGGACATAGGGTTTTTAAGGCTGGAAATCTTTATGGAATCAGACTGCCTCATCTTTTTCCCAAAGAGCAGCTGGTGAGTTCAAACCACTGACTTTTTTTTTTTTTCCAGAGAAGGA
>NW_006921772.1:3904098-3912830 GCF_000298275.1 Orycteropus afer afer
AAAAAAAAAATACTAATAGGACTCAAAATGAAAATTTGAAGCTTTTAAGAATGTACATAGATTCTGAGGAATTGAATTAGTACAGCAATGTCCTTTTCCTTGGTAACATGCAAGAGTGGTCCCTGAAACAGTAAAATTGGATCTGACGTGACCAAATAATAATAATAATTTGCTAAGTGTGAAAGACTTTTATTGTGTGTGTAGTTGAATCATTCTCCATCCCTCATTCCTACTTTTACACCCCAAAAATCCTGATAAAGATTCTCCGCTCACTACTACTCAGTCAGATGAAGTACGATGTTGCTGTTAGCTGTGGCAAGTGTGTCCCTAACTTCTCCTGTCAATTCCATGCATAACCAAACAAAATATTGTGTGATCCTGCACCATTCTCATGATTGGTTGTGGATTGGCCTATTGTAATCCACATTCACCCAATTAATCCAGTTAACCTTCATGCTATGGTTGTTGTTGCTACTGAGTTAGCTCTGACTCATAGTGAACCTCTGTACAACAGAATGAAATTCTGTCCAGTCCTGCATCACCCTCACAATTTCTATGTTTGAGCCCATTGTTGCAACCAGTGTCAATCCATGTTGATGAGGATCTCCCTCTTTTTTGCTGACCTTCCACTTTACCAAGCTTAATGTACTTGTCCAGTGACTTGTCCCTCCTGACAACAGGTTCAAAATATGTGATACAAAATCTTGTCGTCTTTTTTTCTAAGGAGCATTCTGGCTGTACCTCTTCCAAGACACATTTGTTCACTCTTCTGGCAGTCCATAATCAAGATTTTTCAAAGGAAAAATTTCTTCTTTGGTCTTCCTTATTCATTGCACTACTCTCACATGCATTTTAGGAATTGAAAATACTACAGGTTGGATCAAGCAAATCTCAGTTTCCAAACTGATATCTTTACCCTTTAACACTTTAAAAAAGGTGTTTTGCAACAGATTTACCCAATGCAATGTTTTGATTTTTTGACTGCTGCTTCCATGGCCATTGATTTTGGATCCAAATGAAATGAATCCTTGACAATTTCAATATTTTTTTTTCTTTCATCATGATGTTTCTTATTAGTCCAGTTGTGAGGCTTTTTATTTTCTTTATATTGAGTTGTAATCCATATTGAAGTCTATAGTCTTTGATCTTCATCAATAAGTTCTTCAAACCCTCATTGTTTTCAGCAAGCAAGGTTATGCCATCTGCATATCACAGGTTGTTACTGAATTTTCTTAGTAGAAAATTGAACATAACATGTTCTTCATATAGTACAAAAACAAAAACAAAACAAACCAACACAAAAAACTCACTGCCATCAAGTTGGATCCGACTCATAGCAACCCCTCCTTGGATTTCCCAGGTGGGAAAGTAGATTGCCTGATCTTCCTTCTGAAGAGTGGCTGGTGGGTTTGAATCACCAGCCTTCTGGTTAGCAGTCAAGTGCCTTAGGCACTATGCACCTGGACTCCTTCATATAGTACAGATATTTGGATCATTTTCCTCATAATACAGATTGAATAAGCATAGCAAAAGATAAAACCCTGATAAACACCTTTCCTGATTTTCAACTATGCAGTAACCCCTTGTTCTGTTTCAACAACTGACTCTTAATCTATGCACAGATTGTTCATGAGCACAGTTAAGTGTCCTGCAATTCCCCTTCTTTGAAATGCTAACCATAATATGTATCATGCACACAATGGAATACCTTTCTATAGTCAATAAAACACAGGTGAACATCTTTCTGGTATTATTTACTTTTAGCCAAGATCCATATAACATCAGCAATGATATCCCTCATTCCATGGTCTCTTTTGAATCTAGCTTGAATTTCTGGCAAGTTCCAGTCTATGTACTGGTACACCCATTTTTAAATTACTTTCAGCAAAATTTTACTTTAGTATGATAGTAATGATATTATTCTATACATTCTCCATTCGGCTGGATCACCTTTCTTTAGCATTTAGCACAAATACGGATATCTCTCAGTCAGTTAGCCAAGTAGCTGACTTCCAAACTTCTCGGCATAGATGAGTGAGCATTGCCAGAGTTGCATCAATTTGTTGAATCCTCTCAAGTGACATTCCATCATTCTAGGAGCCTTGTTTATCACAAATGCCTTCAGTGAAGCTTGGACTTCTTTCATTTGCATTGTCGCTATATGCCATCGAGTCGGATCCAACTCATAGCAACCTCCTTGGGTTTCTGAGGCAGTATCACTACAGAAGTAGATTGCCCAACCTTCCTTCCGAGGAGTGGCAGGTGGGTTTGAACCACCAGCCTTCTGGTTAGCAGTCAAGTGCCTTAGGCACTATGCTACTAGAGCTCCTTCATTAGCATAGGTTCTTGATAATATGCTACCTCCTGATGTGACTGAACTTCAACCAATTCTTTTTGGTACAGTGACTCTGTATTCCTTCCATCTTCTTTTGATGTTTCCTGAATCATTCAATATTTTGCCTATAGATTCCTACAGTTGAATTTTTTCTTCTGTTCTTTTAGCTTGGAAATGACAAGTGTGTTTTTCCGTTTTGGTTTTCTAACTTGAAGTGTTTGCACATTTCATTATATTACCTTACTTTGTCTCCTTGTAAGACCTCTAGTGGTGCAGGGGCTAAGGCATTCAGCTGCTAAATAAAAAGATCAGTGGTTCCAACCCACTGGCCACTCCACTAGAGGAAGATGAGACAGGCTGTTTCCTTAAAGATTTAGAGCCTAGTTAAACCTGTAAGGCAGTTCTACTCTGTTCTATAGGATCAGTGTGAATTGGAATTGACTTGACAAGAAACAGTTGTCTTCTCGAGACACCCTTGAAATCTTCCATTCAGCTCTTTTACTTCATCATTTCTTCCATTCACTTTAGTTACACTATGTTTAAGAGCAAGTTTCAGAGTCTCTTGTAACAACCATTGTGGTCTTTTCTTTCTTCTCCATCTTTTTAATGACCTTTTGCTTTCTTTATGTGTGATGTCCTTGATGTCATTCTACAACTCATCTGCTCTTCAGCCATTGGTATTCAATGCATCAAATGTATTCTTGAGATGGTCTCTAAATTCAGCTGGTGTATACTCAAGTTTCAACTTGAACTTGCCTATGAGCAATTGATGGTTGGTTCCACAGTCAGCCTTGGCCTTGTTCTGACTGATGATATTGAGCTTCTCCATCATCTCTACAGATGTAGTCGATTTGATTCTTGGGTATTCCATCTGGCAAAGTACACATGTGTAGTTGCTACTTACGTTATTGAAAGAAAGATATTTGCAATGAATAAGTCATTGGTCTTGCAAAATTCTTTCATGCAATTTCGAACATCATTTCTATCACCAAGACCATATTTTCCAACTATTGATGCTTCTTTGTTTCCAAATTTCACATTCCAATCACCAGTATTTATCAATACATCTTGATTACATGTGTAATCAATTTTATACTATGGAAGTTGGTAAAACTCCTCAATTTCTTCATCTTTGGCTTTAGTAGTTGATGTGTAAATTTTAATAATAGTCATATTATCTGATCTTTTTTATATGTGTTTGGATATTATCCTATCAGTGACAGTACTGTACTTCAGAATACATTTTGAAATGTTCTTTTTAATCATGAAAATGACACCATTCCTGTTAAATTTGTAATTCCCAGCATAGTAGACCATATGATTGTCCTATTCGAAATGGCCAGTACCAGGCCATTTCAGTTCACTAATGTCTATGATATCTATTTTTATGCACTCAATTTACTTTTTGACAACTTTCAATTTCCTAGATTCATACTTCATACATTTCCATGTTCCTGTTATTAACAAATGTTTGTAGGTGTTTATTCTTATTTTAAGCTATGTAATATCAGCAAATGAAGGTCCTGTAAGCTTTACTCCATCCACATCATTAAGGTCAATTATACTTGGAGGAGGCAGCTCTTCCCTAGCCTTATTATGAAATATTCCAACCGGAGGACCTCCTCTTCAGGCACTATATCAGACAATGTTTCACTGCTATTCATAAGGTTTTTAGTGGTCATTTTTTTCCCCCCAGACATAGACCACCACATCTTTCTCCCTAGTCTTTCTTAGTCTGGAAGCTCTGCTTAAACCCATCCTTCATGGGTGACCTGCTATATTTGAAATACTGGAGTTATGGCTTCCAGCACCACAGCAACCTGAAAGCCTCCACAATATGACAAACTGACAGAAGAGCTGTGGGTCTTGCCATTACTCTCCCCTTTTTTATCAACTTTATTTTAATTGCTCATTCTAGTTCTCAAGCAAACCATTATTATGAGTGTGAAAAGGAATTTGAGTCTATATTATGTTGTATTTTTCAGCCCATTTTTAACCATTGGCAGAAGTGAAATGTGTATCTTGCTTGCATGAATTGCAACATGGGACCAAATTGATAAATACCTCATTCCAAAGCTTTTATGATATTCTCAGCTATTGAATCCTTGTTAGGAGATGTGAAATCAGAGTAGGATACATTTTCATTAAAATCTTAATCCATTCAATGTCACATGAGAGTACTGGCTAGGGTCTGTGTAGTCTAGCTTCCAGCTATAAGTCAACTATTGTCTCTGGAAAATCTTAAACATTTTTATTTTTTGCTTATATTCTGTGCTGCTTTTACTACACTTACAGCTTTATAAAGTGATAAAGAAATACATAGTTATCCTACACAGTATTGCATATCTTAAGCACCTCCTTGCCCAATTGTCTTAGAAACACATGAAGCTACATTTAAGAGACAACAAAGCCATCAGCCTTTTGAATCCCAGTACACTTCTGAGCCAGTAGCTGATCTTTTCTGGTGGGAAGCTGCATGCACCACTTTAATTTTTTCTTTAGATTATTATAGGGTTTTCCTGACTATATTCCCCACATGGGTGTATTTTTAACTTTGAATCACTAGGGCCCATTTTCCTGACCATATGACAAGGCAATTGGCTGGTGCTCATGAATCCATAAAAATCAAAACATTTTTCTTGGGCTAAGACCTCAATTTTTCTTGCACTGCCAGATACACTGCCCTAAATTCTTCCCATTGTGTAACCTAATCCTTGCCTTCTCCAACTAAGGTTGTTTTCCAACTCAAAGAAAATATTGGCATAGTTCCAAACTACATTGCCTCCCTGAATTCAGGAACTTTCACTAGAAAACCAGACAGTTTGATTTACATTAACAGAATAATATTCTTAGGGCTCAGGAGATGACAGTTCTATGGATTCTATCATTAGTCCCCAAAAGAAGAGTACAACCTGCCAATGGATACGATGGTCCTGCCCCCCACACACACAAACACACATTCCTGATGCATAGGAGCACCTAGTAGCATATTCCCATACAGAGAAATTTCATTTTATCAGTGAACTCTGTTGACGTCTTCTGTTTTATGGGAATGTCTTGCCAACATCATCTATATCATACTGTTATTTCAATTATCAGAATTATTTGTAGTCTTTCAATAGTTAGATATCTCTTCATCAGAGTCTAGAAATAGATAAGCAATAATCCTCAAAAGGATATGTCTAACTGAAGAATCAAGTACTTTGCAAGTCCTATATTTCAGTGGCCACTGTTGGGGAACAATATTAAACATTTACCAGAGATATTTGTCTCCATGGATTCAAAAATTAGATATTTCCAAAATTATTTATAAAATTAAAAAACCATTTATGCAATCATAAGATCTCAGGCAACTGCTGATCTACTTCTGTTACTGTAGATTGATTTTCCTTTTTAAGAAGTTCATATATATTGAATCAGTTAGTAAGGGCTCTTTTAGGTGCACAGCATAATGATTTTGAGATGCATACATATCTTTGCATGCATTAGTAGTTAATTCCTCTTTCATTGCTGAGTAGTATGCCATTCTATGGCTAAACTACAATTTTTTATTCATTTACTTGTTGATTGACATTAGGGTTTTTTTTTTCCCCCAGTTTACCAGTTAAGGTTCCAAGGGATATTTAATCAAGGATGACATCTTCTGGTGTCCCTGAGGCTAAATGAAAGGCCACTGAACAGTTAGTCTTCATTTCTACTGATAAAATATAGAACATATTCATAGAATAATTTTTCAATGTAATGGAGGTAAAGTGAAGACTGTTGTGTAAAAAATCATGAATATGTTCCATACTGAGGGCCAGAACTGGTAGGGAAAGCCAGGAAGTGGTGGCAGATGACTTTTTTTTTTTGGGGGGGGGGAGGTTAGAACTAGTAGGGAAGGCCAGGAAGCAGGAGTGAAGCAGTTTGGAACAGCTAAGGGAGACAAACTCATCTGTCAGTTTGTCATTCAGTGGTGGCTTGTATTGTGAGGCTAAAGGCTATGCCACCGGTGTTCCAAGTGTCAATAGGGTTACCCATTGTGGACAGGTTTCAGAGGAGCTTCCAGAGTAAGACAGACTTGAAAGAAGGAAGAGGCCAACCACTTCTTAAAGAATTGGCCAGTGAAAACCTTATGAATAGCAATGAAACACTGTCTCATATATTACCGAAAAGTAGCCCTGAAACATTATCTGATATAGTGCCAGAAGATGAGCCCCTCAGGTCGGAAGGCACTCAAAATATGACTAGGAGAGAGCTGTCTCCTCAGAATAGAGCTGACCTTAGTGATGTGGATGGAATAAACCTTTCAGTATCTCCTTTTGCTTATGTGGCACTACTCAGGATAAAAAGAAACAGCTGCAAGTATCAATTAATAATTGGAACATAGAATGTAAAAGTATGAATCTAAGAAAACTGGAATTTGTCAAAAATGAAATGGAATGCATAAAGATTGATATCCTAGGCATTAGTGAGATGAAATGGATTGGTTTTGGCCATTTTGAATCAGAAGATCGTATGTTCTACTATGCCGGGTATGACAAATTGAAGAAGAGTGGTGTGGCATTCATCATCACAAAGAATGTATCAAGATCTATCCTGAAGTACAATGCTGTCAGTGATAGGATAATATCCATATACCTATGAGGAAGAATACCTACTACTACTATTATTGAAATTTATGTACTAACTACCAAGGCCAAAGATGAGGAAACTGACAATTTTTACCAACTTCTGCAGTCTGAAGTTGACTGACATGCAATCAAGATGTATTAATTATCACTAGTGATTAGAATGCAAACGTTAGAAGCAAAGAAGAATCACTGGTAGTTGGAAAATATGGTCTTAGGGATAGAAATGATGCTGGAGATCACATGATAGCATTTTGCAAGACCAACAACTTATTCATTGTAAATACCTTTTTTCAACAACACAAATGATAGCTATACATGTGGGCTTCACCAGATGGAGTACACAGGAATCAGATTAACAATGTTTGTGGAAAGAGGCGATGGAGAAGTTCAATATCTTCAGCCAAAACAAAGCCAGGAGCTGGAGATTCAAAATGGAGTCTCACGAGTTAGCAGCACGCTATTTCCCTCTGTCATCTAAGGGCTTGAAAAACTAGTTACAACAATTTGAATTAGGAATTTTGGAGCTATGAACAGTTCACTGAATCAGAGTGCACCAAACACAGAAGAGTAGAATTAGAGGAAAGGCACAGGGAGATTATTTAAGAAAAAGCTACCTGGTGGAGGACAGACGGGCACATGAGAGAAGCCATTGGAAACTTCCCTGGAGCAGTCACTGACTGGCGGGTGAGGGCTGCCACCTGAGATCCCCAAGCCAAAAAGGAAGAAACCTTATAGCAGCATACCAGTGACTACTCCAATATTCCAGGAGGCAGCGGCAGGGACCTGCCTCCAGCAACTGATTTTGTCAGTAATTTGGGTCATCTGGGTGCAGACAGGCATGGGCACCACCACTGAGATTCAAGCAGAGAACTCACTGTTGCACCAGGAAGATGAGCTCCCTCCCCTCCCAGAGGGTCACAAAGTGGGCTTGGGTCAGACTGGGAGTCATCAAGCTTATTTTTGTCATAGATATCAGGACTGCAGGTCACTAGCAGGTACTCCCCCCACTCCAACACAGCTGAAATTGCATGCATCTTTGGCCCCACAGGTGGGCAGTATCACAGACAAACTCCAGAGCCAGCCATTAGCAGTCTGGCAGGATTGCATCAGAGCCATGGGCAAACGGGGCAGGGAGAGCAAAGAAATGGCAGCTGATTGCAGTTCCAGGAATTTTGACTTGGAGCCGTTCTTTGGCACTGTGGGGCCATGGAAGTGGGGTCTTTGAGGCTGCCTGAGCCTGGCAGAAAATTGTGACTCCCTAACAATAGGAATCTTACCTGAGGTTGAGCTGTGGTCTTGTAAATAAATACATCATCAATAATAGCCTGCTCAAAGCCCTAGAAACCGATCCTAGCAACACCAAGCTTTCCTTTTTCTGCTCCCACCTTCTCCGTCAATAATTTCACTCATTCAACAGAAGAAACCATATTCAGCCAATTACCATAAAACCTCCCGCTTTGAACTCTAAACCCTCTTTATGACAAACAGAAACACATATCCACACTCCACACAGTGATTCCACCATCACAAAGAAAACAGCAGAGTGACCCAACACAACTGAATCAATAATAAAATAAAATATACTAGCTTCACCTTTTCAAAATATTAAAACATAAAACCAAGACAAAACAAATCAACATGTAATCAGCTACTAGAGACAACCTAAAGAGACAGCACTCTACCAGATTCCAGGGGCTTAAGAAGAGGTTTTGCTATCCAGTAACCCCAAGAACTCTCCGTACCTGCACTGCTCGACTGAAAGGTCCTAGTTTACAGCTTCTTTT
>NW_006921772.1:3937443-3949193 GCF_000298275.1 Orycteropus afer afer
GGGTCCAAGATTATCTTCTGTGTCTGTGTTAATTGGTTTCCCTTTTCTTTGTTGAAGAGGGTCTGTGCAATCCTTCTGCCTAATCCGCCATCTTGCCCCGCCTCTGTTTGTTTGGTTATTAATGAAAGAAAATGATAAGTCATAAAACTTTTTTTTTTCATTCCTCTTAATGATATTTCAAAGATTCCCTTTCAAAGAAGACTACTGGTAATGAATGTAATGAACTCTGGTGGTGCAAGTGACTAAGCACTTGTCTGCTAACCAAAAGATTGGCACTCCAAACACACTTCCCACTCTGTGGGAGAAAGATGAGGCAGTCTGCTTCCATAAAGATTAACAGCTTTGGAAACCCTATGGGGCAATTCTACTCTCTTAAGTGTTGCTATGAGTCAGATTTAACTTGATGGCAGTGGTGCTATTACTGATAGCTGCTGCTGGTTGAGAAGGAGACTATTTTGAAATGTTTGTGTTCTGACTACAGATTTGGAGGAACTACATACTTTGTTCTCCAATCTCTAAGAATGTCTGTATGGGAATAAAAATAAAAAAAAAAAAAATAGTCATCTGGGAAAAATCAGTGTTGACCTAAACCAGAAGGGAGTTGAGGGAAATTAGGTCACTTAACTAATAGCTTGATGGGCAACCTGTATTATTTTCTCTTCTTTTAGAGTAGGAGGGAATGAGGTATTACAACAGGAAAAGTGCTTAACAAAGAAAACAAAAAGAATTTACTTCCCTGTGTTTAGTACTAAAAGTTATTTGATCTTTATCACGTGAGAAAATAGAAACTCTAACACCGTTGCCTTCCTTTTCCAATTTTGATCTAAGTGCATAATGTATTATTGAAGGAGATAGAAGTGGTATAAATCTAATGAATCATTTGGATTCCAATGATCTCCTAGACACTCTTTGTAACAGGTTTAGGGAGTTCTTTAAGTAGAGTATACTGTATCATTAATGAACCAATAGACTGATGTGAATTCTTTTTAGTTCCAGAATCTAATATGAAAACATACAGATTTCAATAATTATTTTAAAATTTTCATAACACTATTCTAATATTTTAATTTTATTTGTACACCCCTTTTGGTAAGAAAAGAGCTCTGGTGGTGCAGTGGTTAAAGCATTTGCCTGTCAACCAAAAAGTACATCAGTTCAAACCCACAAACTGCTTCATGAGAGAAAGATGAGGCAGTCAGCTTCTGTTAAGATTACAGCTTTGGAAATCCTATGGGGCAGTTCTCTTCTGTCCTATAGGGTCACTATGAGTCAGAAGCTACTCTACAGCAGTGGGTTTGGGTTAGTTTCTTGGTAAGAATGTATAATCTATTCAAGAGGTGGTTTTTCAAAGCAGAACATATTTATTTGATAAAAAAAAAAATCTTTCTACTTAGTGTGCTCTTAGAGAAATGTTTTAATAACAAAACTCTAGAAAGAAAACACAGTAAGAAATCAGTACTAAGTTTATATCCCAAGTAATTTATCTGAAAAATAAAAATCATACAATCAACTAACTAGCTTACCAGTCCTTCTCCAAGAAAAGAAAGAGACAAAGAACCAGATATTTCTCTCAACTTTGAAAGAACACTTCGTATTTAAGAACACAATTCCTTTAAATCAGACACAGTTTACTAAAATAATGTCTTTTCCCTCACTTTCTATTTTTCTTTTTTAAGACTCAGCCTTAGACCACCTTGGAGAGAACATAACCCACATGTAAACAAAAGGTTAGAGTACCTCTAATGAGATGAATCCTAGGTGCTGAAACTGGTCAACTTACTTCAAAACATCCACAGCTGCTGTTTTAGTTATAACTGAGGGCTCTTTGATTTTTGTAATCTGGAAGGAGAATCAAAAAGTGTGTCTTTAATTTTTTATTTCACCACAGATGATCCATGCCTTGCTATAAGATTAATGTCCTTCTTAATTTAATAAAAATGAGGTAGCAAATTGGTAAAACACACAAAATTTAATGCTCATAGTTTTTTAAATTATTTCTTATACTATGATATTCTTAACAAATAAACTTATTTTTAATAATTTATTATTATTTTATTGGTTTGTTTTAAAGAGCTTTGGTGGTGCAGAGGTTAACCACTAAGCTGCTAATTGAAAGGTCAGCAGCTGAAACCCACCATCCACTTCTAGAGAAAGGCATGACAGTCTGCTTCCATAAAGATTGGAAAACCAAACTCTTTGTATTAGAGGAAATTTTGGCTCACAATTGCCCTAGAGAAACTCTATAGGACAGTGTGAAACTGCCTGTTTCCAAGGCTCCAGCCACTCCTTGGAAGAAAGACTGGGCAATCTACTTCCTTAGACATACACCCTTGGAAACCCAAGGAGGGGTCACTATGAGTCAGAATTGACTCATGAGCAGTGAGTTTGGTTTGGTTTCATTCAAAACCTTATGAAAGCAGATTGTCACATCATTCTCCCATGGAGTGGTTGGTGGGTTTGAACTGCTGACCTTTGGGTTAGCAGCTGAGCTCTTAACCATTGTGCCACCAGGGCTCCCTCCACAGTTTACAGCCTTGAAAACCCTCCAGGGCAGTTCTGTTCTGTCCTATAGGTTCACAATGTGTAGGAATCTACTCCACAGCAATAGAGTTGTGTTTTTTGTTTTGTTTTGTTTTGTTTAACATAGCTATTCAGAAGCCAGATATTGTCAACCTGTATTTTTTCTTTTAAAAAAAGACAAAACAAAACCAAAACACAACACAAGACCTAGCTATAAGCTGTTTACCAGAGACCCACCACAGATTCAGTGCACAAATAAGTTGAAATAAAAGGATGGAAAAAGCTATATTGTACAAACAATAACCATAAAGGAGCCAAAGTGAATATAAACAAAAGAGACTTTACAAAATATTACCAGAAACGAAGAGCAATATTTCATAATGATAAATTTCAATAAACCAGCATGCTATCATAATTATAGGAGCCTTGCTGACACAGTAGTTAAGCAGTCAGCTGCTAACAGAAAGGATGGTGGTTCAACCCTCCAGCTGCTCCGTGGGAGGAAGATGTGGCAGTCTACTCCTGTAAAGATTACAGCCTTGGAAACCCTATGGAGCCGTTCTTACTCTGTTCTAAAGGGTCTCTACAAGTTGGAATGCATTTAACAAGAAAGTGTTTGTTTTTTATAATAATTATAAATATATACACATATACCAGTAGAGTACTCATATTTGGAGGAAAAAACTGACAGAATTGAAAGAAGAAATATGCAATTCAGCTGATCTTTGACAAAGGGCTGAAATCCATTAAATGGAGAAGAGGTGGTCTCTTTAACAAATGGTGCTGGCAAAACTGGATATCCATTTGCAGAAAAATGAAACAAGATCTGTACCTCACACCATACACAAAAACGAACTCCAGATGGATCAACGACTTAAATGTGAAACCTAAAACTGTAGAGTTCCTCAAGTGAAAATTAGGGGCAAATTTAGGAGCCCTCATTTATGGTGTAAATAGACTATCAAGCATAACCCAAAATGCACAAAAAGCTGATGATAAACTAGATGAATGGGACCTTCTAAAAATTAAATTGTTATGTTCTTCCAAAGACTTCTCGAAAAGAGTCAAAAGAGAACCTACAGATTGGGAAAAATATTTGGCAATGACGTATCTGACAAGGGACTTATCTCTAGAATTTATAAAAAACTCCAACACCTCAACAACAAAAAGACAAATAAACCAATTAAAAAATGGACAGAAGACATGAATAGACACTTCACCAAAGAGGAAGTTCAGGCAACCAGCAAATACATGAAGAAATGCTCATGATAATTGGCCATCAGAGAGATGCAAATCAAAACAACAGTGAGATACCATCTCACCCCAGCACTAATGGCAAAGTTCAACAAGACAGAAAATAACAAATGCTGGCAAGGAGGTGGAGAGATTGGGACTCTCATACACTGCTGGTGAGACTGTCAAATGATACAACCACTATGGAAAGCAGTATGGCTATTCCTTAAAAAGCTGGAATTAGAAATACCATTTGACCCAGAAATCCCATTACTAAGAATATATCCTGAAGAAATGAGAGCCATGGCAAGAACAAATATATGCACACCCATGTTCATCACAGCACTATTTACAATAGCAAAAAAATAGAAACAACCTAATTGTCCATCAGCAGAAGAACGGATAACCAAACTATGGTATATACACACAATGGAATACTATGTAACACTAAAGAATAATATAGAATCTGTAAAACACCGCACATAAATGAACATGGAGGACATTATATTGAGTGAAATAAGTTAATCACAGATGGGCAAATATAGTATTAATTCATTATTGTAAAAAGCCAAGGAAAGGTTTAAATATGGAAGGAAACTTTCTTTGTTGGTTACCAGGGTGGAAGGGGAGAAGAGGGAACACTGAAAAAAAAATAATAATGCATTGACCCATGTCACTTTGTTGTTGTTGTTGTTATTTGCCGTCGAATAGGCCCCAACTCATAGCGACCCCTCCTTGGGTTTCCAAGGCAATATCACTACGGAAGTAGGATTGTCCAACCTTCCTTTCGAGGAGTGGCTGGTGGGTTTGAACAGCCAGCCTTCTGGTTAGCAGTCAAGTGCCTTAGGCACTATGCTACCAGAGCTCCCTCCCCATGTCACTTTAGTTTCGTGTATTTCACTGTACATAAATTATATTTCAATAAAATGTATTTTTTAAAAAGAGCAGAATTCTGATGGCAAGAAAGAGAGAGAATAGCTGTTGAAAAGACAGAAAAAAGGTTTGCAATTAATAAATGCAATTTATTAATTTCAAGTCAACAAAAATATATTAAAATCCCTGTGTTCCAGTGGCTAGGATATTAAAATGAGATAAGGCATATTCCCAGCACTTGAGAAGCTCACATTCTTTTGTTGCATTTAAACAAGTAATCAATTAAAGTTTATTGTGATCAAATCTATTAAAATGTGATAAAGGAATGGAGTATGGGAATGAGGAGAAATGGACCCCATGTTCACAGGAGATAGGGAAACAAACTGCCATTTACTGAGTTTCTACTCTCTGCCACCTTACTAAATGTATGTTGAATAAATTTATTAAGTGAGAAAATAATTATAATACAGAGATGTGATATGGTAAGCTAAGATATTTAATAGATTTAGGAGAAGGACACATGGCTCTATAACCAAGGCCAACAGATACTTCATCAGCTATCAATTCAGGTGTTTAAAAAGTCTGATTCTAAAATCTAGTTTAGTTCACTAACCATATATTCATGCCCCTCCTAAAAATTGTGGAGATATATATATATATAAATATTTTTAATATAATTAATCTTTTGGATTAGATCTAGTTGCTTATGTAATTGGCATTTGGTCACAGCCACGAAATCCACCAACCAAAAATCACACAATTGCTCTTAATTTCCCACTAGGATAGATGAAGTAGGCTGCACTTTTTCAAAGATGGGGCTTTATTCATATAGAGAAGGAAAGAACATAATAGTGAAGTAAAATGATTGATTTTTTTAAGTTTATCTCAAAAAATATTTCCCTGTTTAAGAGTTATTTTAAGGAAAACAAATGTTATGTTAATTGGAGGAGGTGTTTTGCAATGCCAATTACATCAACATAGAGGTTTTATTCTTAGTGTATAATATTCACCAGGCTTTCTAAGTCCCACAGAAAAATTCTGAAGCAGGAGAAAAGGACTACTACCAATTAGAAGCGGGTTGATCAGAGGAATTTATTTCAGAGGGATTAACCATCCAAACAGAAACAAAGGACCAGATTCTTACTCCTTCTTAACTTAAAAGGAGCTCCAAGAAAGCAAGACAAGTGGAATGAGAAGGGAAAAGGAGTCTGGCTTGTTTCTCATCTTTCTGTAGGTTCAGAAAGGATGTGTGACTGCCTCAGGCAAGGTAATTAGAGTGGCTGGGTTGGAAACGGGAAGCTGTACCATTGGATATGACGCTTTCAGTTTGTCTAAAAAGTTTAAGTTAAATATCGTTTTGGAGCAAAACCTTCAAAATAGCAAACATTTTCAATGTCTTTCCCCTCCCCGCCCCCCCCGAGTCATAGACTTGATATATATGTTCTTTATTTTGTACTGGAATTCTCACAATATATTTGATATCATCGTATAATATTCTACCACTGTGTGTAAGCCTGTTAGTAGAAATGTATGAACTTGGAAAGTAGTGCTTACTAATCATAAAATTATGAGATACTGATCATCATTGCATATTTATATCTTGGAAATTAATAATTTAGGTGTTTTAAACTAATAAAATGCATTGCTTTTATGAGAAAATGTCCTGTTTTAAATGTGGTTTCACTTGTGCTATTAACATTATTTTGTGACAGAAAACCAATATAACAACTAAACAACAATAAATAGTTTTTGATGAAATTACCATGTTTTATAAGAATTAGCATGTTTATAAGAATGTTCTTTTCTCAAACAAAATAATAGCCACAAAGTCAAATTATAGGTAACTGGTTTTTAAACTCCTATGATTATTTATCTTTCTGTTATATAACAAAAAATATATAAAGTTCTGAACAAATTAAAAATCAATTAAATTTAAGACCAAGGGAAAATGCTCTTTTAAGTTCTTTGCTATGATTTCAAAATATCTCTGAATTCCGTGGGGGTGAGGGGAAGATGACATAAAGTTTAGAGTTTTGACAGTCTAAATACAGAGATAATATACATTTCAAACTTTTTCAGTTTTTCTTTGAGAGGAATTTTACCTCTTGAAGAAATTCTTAGGTTGAATGTCAAAGTAAAGATTATTGTAAACATCTGAACTATTTTCAGGCTACTCTATAAATGCAGAATAGTAAAAATACAAAACAACATTGGCAGGAGATTAAATCCTGCTAAACTTGCTTCCTGTTGAAATGAAAAAAAGAAAAACCACTTCAAATTTACCAAAAAATTACATTTCCCATTTATATGACAGATGATTTCCATTCTTTTTAAGAATACATTGTTGTTGTTGTTATTTGCCTTTTAGTTGGACCCGACTCATAGCGACCCCTCCTTGGGTTTCCGAGGCCGTATCACTACAGAAGTAGATTTCCCAATCTTCCTTCTGAGGAGTGGCTGCTGGGTTTGAAACGCCAGCCTTCTGGTTAGCAGTCAAATGCCTTAGGCACAATGCTACCAGAGCTCCTTTAAGAATATATGGAGGTGATAAATGATAGTTTTGAAAAAAAAAAAAATGCTAAAAATACAGGTAAGTATTAAACAAATAATGAAAATCCCCTGAACCTCTCTCAGATCATCCCATACCACCACTCCCCAGGGTATGTAATTTTCTATATCTTTCCAGGTCTACTAATGGAATCAGTCATGTTATACATGGCATTTAGGAACTTTCTATTTGCACCTGATATATGACATACGTCTTATAAATCTTTCATGGCTAAAGCTTTTATTTTAATACATATGTAATAGATCAGATGTACAGATAATATGATTTTTCAAACTAGTTTTTTTCCACATTATCTTATTTACAGACATGCAGCATATAACCTCTATGAGTATTTGTGGTAGGATATTAGTGTGACATTCTTAGAAAAAAAATTTCTTGTCACAGTGTGTATTCGTTTAACATTTTGATATATATCCCAACTTGGCTTCTAAAAACTTGTCCTATTTCACCAACAATATATGAAAAGCATTATGATCACACTCCCTTTCCTATACTGTATCATCAATATTTTACTTTTTTGCTAAAAAGTAGCAAAATAAATCTCCTTGTAGTTCTGCTCAGAATTCCTAAGTTTTACCACATTCCCATATATGGATAACCATTTACTCCCTCAAATGTACTACTCAAACATTCCTATTGGATCCATTGTGGTTAAAACAACAATAGCAGCAATTAACAGCAAAAATTTTGTCTCTTCAAATTCATTTCTGGTATGTTTTCTTAAGTATATTAGTAATATTATTTTCATTTAATACAATGTAATATATACATACATATATGGATATATATGTATGTATAGGTTTTTATCATACTTGGGAAGATTCTACCATGCTTCAAATTTAAAAAGATACTTCCTTCTTTTTCATTTACAGGACTTACATAGTTCATTATTTTTATGAATGAACATTAAGAAAGGTAATAGTTTAGAACACTGTAAAACTAATGTGGACAAATTCTCAGAGTCAACTGAGCTTTGAGAACAGGTGTGATTATTTTTGGAAGCTAGACAGTTCTGACTTATAGTGATCCTATTCAGAACAGAACAAAAAACTGCCAGTCCTGCCCCATCCTCATAATTATTGCTGTGTTTGAGCCCATAGTCGCAGCCACTGTATCAATCCATCTTGTTGAGGGTCTTCCTCTTTCTGCTGACTTTCTGCTCTTCCAAGCATGATGTCCCTCTGCAGGCACTGGTCCATCCTGACAATATGTCCAAAGTCCGTAAGATGAAGTCTGGCTATTCTTGTTTTTAAGGAGCATTCCAGATGCACTTTTTCCAGGATAGATTTGTCATTCCTCTGGCAATCCATGGTTGTTGTTTTTGTTGTTATGTGCCGTCAAGTCAGACCCAACTCATAGTGACCCCTCCTTGGGTTTCCAAGGCAGTATCGCTACAGAAGTAGATTGCCCAACCTTCCTTCCAAGGAGTGACTGGTGGGTTTGAACTTCCAGCCTTCTGGTTAGCAGTTAACTACCTTAGGTACTCATGGTATACTCAGTATTTTGTACCAATACCGTAATACAAAAGCATAAATTCTTCTTTGGTCTTTGTTATTCATTGTCCAACTTTTGCATATATATGAGGCATTTGAAAATACTGGGATTGGGTCTGACTCACTTTAGTCTTAAAAGTGACAACTTTACCTTTTAACACGTTAAAGAAGTCATCTCCAGCAGATTTGCCCAATGCAACACATCATTTGATTTCTTCACTTGTGCTTCCATGGTGGTCGGCTGTGGGTCCCAGTAGAAGGAAATATTCAATATTTTCTCATTATCATGATGTTGCTTATTGGTCTAGTGCTGAGGATTTTTGCTGTCTTTTGGTTGAAGTGTAACCCATATTGAAAGTTGTAATCTTTGATCTTTACCAGGTGTTGTCTGCATATCACAGGCTATTAATGAGTCATCCTCCAATCTTGATGCTGTGTTTTTCATATAGACTGGCTTCTCAGATTATTTGCTTAGCATACAGATTGAATAAGTATAGTGAAAGAAAACAGCCATGGTGCACATCTTTCCTGATTTTAAACCATGCAATATCCTCTTGTTCTATTCAAATGACTGAATCTTGGTCTATGACCACGAGAGCCAAAATACAACCTTGAGTATATCCGACCAGAATTTAGAGACCATCTCAATAATAGATTTGCCCATTGTGCACTAATAGCCAAAGACCAGATGCATTGTGGGATGACATAAAGGATATTATACATTAAGAAAGCAAAAGGACAGTAAAGAAGGAAAGAACTAAAATATATGTCAGAAAAGATCTTAAATATTGCCATAGAATGTAGAGCAGCTAAAGCAACAAAAAGAAATGTTGAGATAAGAAGAATTAAACAGAAGACTTCAAAGAGCCTTTTAAGAAGACAAAATAAAAGATCATAATGAAATGTGCAAAGACTTGGAGTTAGAAAACCAAGAAGGAAGAATAAACTCACAATTTCTCGAGCTGAAAGACCTGACAGAAAAATGTGAACCTTGATTTACAACACTGAAAGATTCTATAAGCAAAATACTGAACAATACAAGAAGCATCAAAATAAGATGAAAAGAATTAGTCAACATTCAACCATGTCAGGAGGTAGCACATGATCAACAATCTATGGTATTGAAGGAAGTCCAAGCTGCACTGAGAGCATTGGCATAAAACAGTTCCCAGAATTGATGGACTACCAATTGAGATGTTTCAACAAATAGATGCAACACTGGAAGTACTCATTTCTCTATGTGAAGAAATTTGGAAGTCATCTATGTGGGCAACCATGAACTGAAAAAGATTCATATTTGTGTCCATTCTAAAGAAAGGTAATTCAACAGATTGTGGAAATTATTGAACAATATCATTAATATTACATGCAAGTAAAATTCTGCTGAAGATAATTAAAAAAATGATTGCATCAGTACATCTACAGGGACTTGCCAGAAATTCAAGCCAGATTTAGAAGAAGACATAGAACTAGGGATATCATTGCTGATATAAGATGTATCTTGGTTGAAAGTAGAAAAATATATATACCTGTATTTTATTCCATACACATAAGGATTTGACTGTGTGGATCATAATTTATTATGGATAATACCGTGAACAATGTAAATTCCAGAACACTTAATTGTGTTCATGTGTAACCTGTACATAGATTTTTCCATTTGACCAGCAGTGTTCTTTGGGAGTATCATAGGTTAAAAGTTATTCAAATATAAAATGGTTAGTATGGTTAGTATTATTTAGTTTAACTTTAAAATTCACTTAATAATGCATTATCTGAGAAATTAGTAACTACATTCCTAAATTTATGATATTTATCAAACTTACATCAATAAATATAGTGTCTGACTTTCTCTTTTACTTTTCATGAGATAAAGCAATCAATTTAACAGCAAGTAGTTATTGAATGTTTACCAAGTGCCAGATACTGGAATAAACAACTAGCAGAGACACAACACTTAACAAAATCAGGGCTTCAAACCAGTTCATTGCAGTTCAACTCCCTACTAATAATTTGCATTTCCATCCCAGGTATACTCAATCAGAATCTACATTTTAAAAAGATTCTCATGTGATTCTCATGCATACATTAGATTACATTTAATATTGCCTACGAATTTTCAAGGTTGAAACTGGGTTTCCTACTTTACAGATATTAAACTTAGGCTAAATAGTTTGCCCATGGATACAAAATAAATGTATGATAAGATGTAAATTAATTCTGAGTCAACAGAATAAAATAGACTATAATTCTTTAAAGTATGTAATCTTAAAATTACTTCATAAAGCTGGATTGGAACTAATTTATCTTTCTGTTTTGTTTAACTGAACACCTGTGGGCAAATACATTTACCTTTCTTGGTTTTAACTTCTGGAAAAACAGTTTTGACTTCACAGGCTTGTTGGCAAGAGTATACATACACAATTATTTTCTAAGATGTTATTTACTACTTGAAAATAAAATACCATTTGTAAAAATTAAGGAATTCAGAGACCAGAACATACATTTCAGAATACCTGAGAGATATCTCAGCCTGTTAATGCTGTACTAAGCTCCCCTGCATGTGCAGGTTAGGCAAGACTGCCACTGTTGTGTCAGATGGTGATGGTCAGTGTCCCAAGCACATAATCAGTTCAGGGTGGTCAGTTTGGAATAATCAGTATTTCTGTCATGGTTGGTTTTTAGACTAGTTTGTCTGAGCAACTTATGTATTCCAGGCTTTGGCCATATTGGCTGTCTCTTTATTCCTTCTGCACCCCACAAAATTCCCAGGAACAAAGTGGAAACACTGTAGCTATGACACAAAAAGGAGAAGTCTGAACTCCCAAGAATGCATGCATATGATTTTTTCCATGTGTCTTACACATTTAATCATTCCTTCCTCAAGGGTGACAGCCCCCAAACCCATCTACTTAGTCTATGCAGTTCAGAGTTCAGCATTTCTGGGTACGACACAATCTTCTGTTTAAGGTCACACATGATCCAGAGGTATATAAACTAATTGGCAAAGTCATCTGCTCCTTTCTCTCTCTCTCTCTCTCTCTCTCTCTCTCTCACTCTCA
>NW_006921772.1:3949293-3952380 GCF_000298275.1 Orycteropus afer afer
CACACACACACACACACACACACACTTTAAAGAATGTTGGAATGCCAAATCAAACCCACTGCCATTAAGTCAATTCTGAATCATAGGACCCTATAGGACAGTGTAGAACAGCCCCATAGGGTTTCCAAAGCTGTAAATTTTGACAGAAGAAGATAGCCTCATCTTTTTCCCATGGAGCACCTGAGGGGCTCAAATTGATTACCTTTTGGTTACCAGCCAAGTGCTTTAACAACTGAGTCACCAGAGCTCCTTAATATTGAAACAGGTATAGATTAATAACAATAAAAACTCTTGTTCAGAAAAGGAAGAATAGGAAACGCACAAGAGTCACTGGTCCATATCAAACAAGTTCTGCTAGACAAGAATTGTAGTGCCCAAGGCATTTGACTGCTAACCAGAAGGGTGGAGGTTCAAACCCCCCAGCCACTCCTCGAAAGGAAGGTTGGGCAATCTACTTCCGTAGTGATACCGCCTCAGAAACCCAGGGAGGGGCGCTTAGTCAGATCTGACTCCACTGCAGTGCTGCGCTAGTAGTGGAGTAAGATTTTGTGTAGGCTGAAGTTCTGTTTTGGTGGAGGAAACTCCTTCTTGTATTCTGGAACCCCTACTTTTGTTCCCTCGAAGTCCCTTCCTTCACTCTCAAGTGGCAGTTGAAGACTATGCCTTCTGTGAGACTTCTTTGAGTTGATCTGTCACATAGGAGTCTTAAACTTACTATAAGGGACATATCAAGTCAAGTATGTGATTTCTTTGCAATATAATTCCTGCAATTAATAAAACAAAATCTGGTAGGTTTCTATCTATATATTCAGGTCAGTTTCATGTAAAACTAATCATTGTCAAATATCTCACCAGAACATAATTTTTAAATAAATTTATTGAGATATAATTCATACCACACAATTTACTCATTTAAAGTGTGCAATTCAATGGTTTTTAGTAACTTCACAGAATTGTGCAGCTATCACTACATTCAATTTTAGAATGTTTTCATCACTTTAAAAGAAACCTCAGATCCGTTAAGTGTCACTTCTCACTCTTTCCAAGCCTCTGTACACACAACCTTAAGTAACCCCTACTTTACTTTCTCCATCACTCATCTGTCAGTTTGTCATTCTGTGATAGTTTGTGTGTCACTGTGAGGCTAGAAGATATGGCAGAGTATTTCAAATACCAGTGGAGTTACCTGTGGTGGACAGGTTTCAGCAGAGTTTCCAGACAAAGACAGACTGAGAAGAAGGACAAGACTGTCCACGTCTGAAAAAACTGGCTGATGAAAACCTTAAGAATAGCAGTGAATTTTGTGAAGAGCTGCTTCCTTGAAGTAGAATTGACCTTAATGATGTGGGTGGAGTAAAGTTTTCAGGACCTTCATTAGCTGAGCTGGTATAACTCAAAATAAGAAGAAACAGCTGCAAAGACCCTTTAATAATTGGAACATGGAATGTACAAAGTATGAATCTAGGAAAATTGGAAGTTGTCAAATGTGAGATGGGATGTGTAAAGATTGATATCATAGGCATTAGTGAGTTGTAATGGACTGATATTGATCATTTTGAATCATACAATCTACTATGTCTGGAGTGACTAATCGAAGAGGAATGCCATTGCATTCATCATGAAAAAGAACATTTCAAGATCTATCCTGAAGTAAAATGCTGTAAGTGATAGGATAATATCCATATACCTGCAAGGAAGACCAGTTAATACTAATATCATTCAAATTTATGCACCAATCACTAAAGCTGAAGGTGAAGAAATTAAAGATTTTTACCAACATCTGCAGTCTGAAATTGACCAAACATGCTAATCGATATGTATTGATAATTACTGGTGATCACAGTGAAAAATTTGGAAACAAAGAAAATATGGCCTGGTGATAGAAATAATGCCGGAGATTGCATGACATAATTTTGCAAGACCAATGACTTATTCATTGCAAATAACTTTTTCAACAACATAAATGGTGGCTACACATGTGGACCTCACCAGAGAGAATACACTGGAACCAAATTGACTACATCTGTGGAAAAAGGAAATAGAAAAGCTCAATATCATCAATCAAAACAAGGGCAGAAACTGACTGTGGAACAGACCATCAATTATTCATATGCAAGTTCGTGCTGAAGCTGAATAAAATTAAAACAAATCCACAAGAGTCAAACTATGACCTTGAATATATCCCACCTGAATTTAGAGACCTTCAAAAGAAAAAATGTGACTCATTGAATGCCGATGATTGAAGATCATTATGGGATGTGAGATGACATTAAGAACATCATACATGAAAAAAGTAATTCATTCAAAAGACAGAAAATGAAGAAAAGACCACATGGGTGTTAGAAGAGACTCTGAAACTTGTTCTCGAACAGAGAGTAGCCAAAACCAATGGAAGAAATGATGAAATAAAAGAGCTGAACTGTAGATTTCAAAGGAAGAAGACAAAGTAAAATATCATAATAAAACGTGCAAAGACCTAGTATTAGAAAACCAAAAGGGAAAAACATACTTAGCATTTCTCAAACAGAAATAATTGAAGAAACAATTCAAGCCTCAACTTGAAATATTGAAGTATATTGTAGGGGTGAAATATTGAGCAATGCAGCAAGCATCAAAAGAAGTTGGAAGGATTACACAGAATCACTGTACCAAAGAGAATTGGTCAATGACCGGCCATCTCAGAATGTAGCATATGATAAAGGACCAATGGTACTGAAGGAAGAAGTCCAAGGTGCACTGAAGGAATTGGTGAAAAGCAAGGCTTCAGGAATTGACAAAATACATATTGCAATGTTTCAATGAACTGATGCAGCACTGGAGGTGCTCACTCATTTATGCCAAGAAATTTGGAAGACAGCTACCTGGCCAAACAACTGGAAGATATCCATATTTGTGCCCATTCCAAAGATGTGTGATCCTACAGAATGTGGAAATTATCAAACAATAACATTAATATCACTCTCAAGTAAACTTTGCTGAAGATGAACATTGATTGTGGATCCAAGTAAAATGAAATCCTTGACAACTTCAATATTTTCTCCATTCATCATGATGTTGCGTATTGGTCCAGGTTTGAAGATTTTAATT
>NW_006921772.1:3954375-3961258 GCF_000298275.1 Orycteropus afer afer
AGTTTACAAAGACTTATGGGTAGAAAAGCCACACAAAGTAATTTACTACACTGCAGTCAGCCCCTGGCCTTATTCTGACTTATGATAGAGAGCTTCTCCATCATCTCTTTCTACAGATATAGTTGGTTTGATTCCTGTGTATTCCATCAGGCAAGGTCTATGTGTCTGGTCACTGTTTATGATGTTGAAAAAAGGTGTTATCAATGAATAAGTTATTAATCTTGCAAAATTATATCATGTAATCTCTGGTGTTGTTGTATCATCAGGCCACATTTTCCAACTACTGATCCTTCTTCTTTGTTTCCAACTTGCACAATCAAATCATTAGTAATTATCAATTTATCTTGATTGCATGTGTAATCAACTTCAAACTACAAAAGTCAGTTAAAAAAAGTTTTCAATTTATCTTTCCTAAATTCAAACTTCATCATACATTCCAAATTCCAATTTTTAATGGATGTTTCCAGATGTTCCCTTCTCAGTTTGAGTCATTCCACATCAGCAAATAAAGATCCAAAAAATTTTTCTCCAACCATGTCATTAAAGTTTACTCTACTTTGAGGAGGCAGCTCTTCCCAAGTCATATTTAAGTCACTTCCCTCCTGAAGGGTTCTGCTGCTATTCCTAAGGTTTTCACTGACCAAATTTTTTAGAAGTAGATTGCCAGGTTCTTCTTCCACTATCATGAATAGTAATATGTAAAGAAGAATAATATTTATGGAAGGTAAGCTGTATTGTGATGACTGATGCATGCACTTTCCAGTAAGTACCAAAGTTTATTAAGTCAGTGAATCATTAGGTTTATGAAAGATCTCAAATTTATGTCAGTGGAAGCCTTCATGTGTTTTGTAGCAGCTTTTAAAGCCTCAAGGGAAGATGGGAAAACTTTTACCAATGGATCCAGAAAAATCACCACAATCAACTGGATTCCAACTCATAGTGACTCTATAGGACAAAGTACAACTGCCTCATATGGTTTCCAAGACTGTAAAACTTTACAGAAGCAGACTGCCACATCTTTCTGCCACAGAGCAGATGGCTTGGAACTGATGGGTTGGAACTGCTGACATTTCAGTTAGCAGCCTAGCACTTTAATCACTGTGCAACCAGAACTCTGAATGGATCAGCAGATAGACTGTAATTAGCTTTGAGCCTGACCAGACAACTCCTGAACACATAGAGAAAGATTTATGGGGTTAGGCAAACCTAGTATTTGTTGTTAGCTGCCTTCAAGCCGATTCCAACTAATAGCAACCCCATCTACAACAGAACAAAACATTATCTAGTCCTGTGCCATCCTCACATTTGTTGCTATGTTTGAGCCCATTGTTGAAGCTATTGTCTCAATTCATCTCATCGAGGGTCTTCCTCTTTTTTGTCGACCCTCTAACTTACCATGCATGTTGTACTTCACCAGATATTGATCTCTCCTAATAATACGAGCAACACACAAGAGAGAAAGTCTCACCATCTTTCCTTCTAAAGAACATTTTGGCTAAACTTCCAAGACAGATTTGTTAATTTTTCTGTCAGTGCATGTTATGTCAAGTATTCTTCACCCACACCATAATTTAAATGTATCAATTCTTCTGTTTTCCTTATTCATTGTCCAGTTTTTGTATGTATATCCCTTATACCATGAAAATACCATGGTTTGCGTTGTTGTTGTATGTGTCGTCGAATCGGACCCAACTCATAATGACCCCTCCTTGGAACCCAAGGCAGTATCACTATGGAAGTAGATTGCCCCATCTTCCTTCCTAGGAGTGGCTGGTGGGTTTGAACTTCCAGCCTTCTAGTTAACAATCAATGCCTTAGGCACTACGCTACCAGAGCTCCCATGGTTTGGGTTAGATATATCTTAGTATTCAAACTGATATTTTTGCTCTTCAACACTTTAAAGAGGTCTTTTGAAGTATATTCACCTAGTGATATATATCATTTAATTTCTTGACAGCTGCTTCCATGAGAACTGATTGTGGATTCAAGTAAAAATCAATTCTCGATAATGTCAATATTTTCTCTGTTTATCATTTTGTTGCATATTAATCCAGTTGTAAAAAATTTTCTTTTCTTAGTGTTGATATGTAATACATACTGAAGGGTGTAGTCTTTGGCCTTCATCAGTAAGTGCTTCATGTTCTTTTAATTTTCAGCAAGCAAGGTTATGTCATCTGCAAACTTCAGGTTGTTAATTAGTCTTCTTCCAATTTTGATGCTGTGTTCTACTTCATATAGTCCAGCTTCTTGGATTATGTTCTGGTTACCTAGTGTGCTCTGACAGAAATATACCACAAATGGGATGGCCTCAAGAAACAGGAGTTTATTCTTACAATTTGGAGGCTTTAAATCTAAGTTAAAAGTGCCAGGCTCTAGGGGCTGGGTGAAAGCCCCTCAATCTTGAGGTCCAGCTCTGCCTCCTGCTCCAGACCCACTGGAACTAGAGGTGTTTCTTCACTCAGACAGCTGCTGGCTGCTGAGGCTGAGAGGGTCCAAGGTTGACAAAGTAAAAAGCCACAGTCCTGATGTTACCAAACCACATGGCAGGCCATTTATTCAAGTTCATTGTAAATCCCAAGGATGGCAGAACATAGCAGGCTGCTGAGCAACAACATGGCTACATGCAGGGTCCAAGTGTGCCATAGGCTAGCTACTGTCCCCAAGGCTTCTCCTTAAATACAGGAAGCAGACCATATCCAAAAGGCAGCTACTCAGCTGCTTGTGGTAGATCCCACCATGGAGTTGACTACCAGTCTCATCATGGGGAATAACTAACACCAGCTGCCCAGCCACTTAACCAGGCCCAGCCAAGTTGATATATAAACTGAACTACCACAGATTATTTGATCAGCATACAGATTGAGTAAGTATGGTGAAAGATTACAATCTGAAGCATGCCTTTCCTTATTTAAAACCATATGTTATTCCCTTGTTATGTTTGAATGACTGCCTCATGGTCTATGTAAATTTTCTTCAAAAGCACAATTAAGTGTTCTGGAATTACCATTCTTCAAAATATTATCCATAATTTTTCATAATCCACACATTCAAATGCATAGTCAATAAAAAAGTATTTTCTACTTTCAGCCAAGATCTATCTGACATCAACAATGATATCCCTCATTCCATGTCTTCTTTATTCCACTTGAATTTCTAGCAGTTCCCTTTTGATGTACTGTTGCAACTGTCTTTGAATTATTTGCAACAAAATTTTACTTCTGGGTGATATTAATGATATTGTTTGAACATTTCCAGACTCTGTTGGATCATTTTTCTTTGTCATGGGCACAAATATGAATCTCTTCTAGTCAGTTTGCAAGGTAGTTGTCTTCCTAATTTCTTGATATAGATGAATGAGTGCTTCCAGTGTTTCATTCATTAGTTGAAGTATCTCATTGGTATTCTTTCTATTCCTGGAGCTTTGTTTTTCACCAATACCTCCAGTGCCACTTAGACTTCTTCCTTCAATACCATCAGTTCTTGATCATATACCACCTCCTTAAATAGTTGAACATCATCAATTCTTTTTGGTAGAATAACTGTGCATTCCTTCTGTATGTATTCTTTTGATCCTTCCTGCATTATTCAATAATTTACCCATAGAATCCTTCAATATTACAACTTGAGGCTTTAATTTATTCTTCAGTTCTTTCAGTTTGAGAAATGTTAAGCAAGTTCTTCCCTTTTGGTTTTCTAATGACAGGTCTTTTCACATTTCATTGTAATGCTTTACTTTGTCTTCTTGAGACACCATTTGAAATCTTCTGTTCAGCTCTTTTAACTTATCATTTATTCTATTCACTTTAGTTATGTTCAAGTTATTATGTTTGTTCAGTTATTATGTTATTAGTTATTTAGTTATTATTAATTATGCTTAGTTATTATGTTCAAGAGTCAGTTCCAGAGGCTCTTCTAATATCCATTTTGGTGTTTTCTTCCTTCCCCATATTTTTAATGATCTTTTGCTCTCTTCATGTATGACATCCCAGATGTCATTCCATAACTCCTCTGGTCTTCTGTCATTGGTGTTCAATACATCAAATGTATTCTTGAGATGGTCTCTAAATTCAGGTGGGCTATACTCAAAGTCATAATTTGGCTCTTATGGACTTGTAATTTTATACTACTTCAACTTAATTTGCATGTGGCTAAAGGAGCTCTAGGAGTTCTGGTGGCTTAGTGCCTAAGGCATTTGACTACTAACCAGAAGGCTGGCAGTTCAAACCCACTAGCCACTCCCCAGAAGGAAGATTGGGCAATCTACTTCTGTAGTGATACCACCTTGGAAACCCAAGCATGGGTCACTATGAGTTGAGTTGACTCCACAACAGTGAGTGAGTGAATTGATGATCTGTTCTAGTTCGGGGTCTGGCCTTATTTTGACTGAGGATGTTGAGCTCCTTCATGGTGCCTACCCACAAATGTAGTTGATTCAATTCCTCTGTATTCCATCTGACAAGGTCCATGTGTTTGGCTGTTGTTTATGATATTGAAGAAGGTGTTTGCAATAAATAATTTATTCATCTTGCAAAATTCTATTAAGTCATCTCCAGCATCACTTTTATCACCAGTCCCACATTTTCCAACTACTGTTACTTCTTGTTTCCAATCACCTGTAATTATCAATACAAGTTGATTGCACGTTTGATTAACTTCAGACTGCAGAAGTTGGTAAAAATCTTCAATTTCTTCACCTTTGGCATTAGTGGTTGGTGCAGAATTTGAATAATGGTTGTATTTACTTGTTTTCCTTGAAAGCATATAGATATTATTCTATTACTGACAACATTTTAGTCTATGATAGATCTTGAAATGTTCTTTTTGATGATGAATGTGATGTCGTTCCTCTTCAATTTGACATTCTTAGCATAGGAGACCATATCATTTTCTAATTCAAAACAGCCAATACCAGTCCATTTCATTTCACTAATGCTCAGGATATAGATCTTTATGCATTCCATTTCATTTTGACAACTTCCAATTTTCCTAAATTCATAGTTTGTACATTCCACATTCCCATTACACATCCATTGTACATTCTGCTGGATGTTTGCAGCTGTTTCTCATTTTGAGTCATGCTCAAATGAAGGCACCAAAATCTCCACACCATCCATGTTACTCAGGTCAACTCTTCCTTGAGAAGGCAGCTCTTCCCTAGTCATGTTTTGAATGTCTTCCAACCCATGGGGCTCATTTTCCAGTACTTTATCAGATACTGTTCCACTGGTATTCATAAAGTTTTCAGTGGCCGATTTTTTCAGAAGTAGACCACTACATCATTCTCTCTAATCAGACCTAAAGTAAGAAGTTATTAAAGAGCTAACTTCAATTTTCAAAATGCAGGCTTATGTTTGAAACTTAAAGAGATACAGGATTTCAGAGAAGGTAGGAAGCAAATGTTTAAAAATGTTGATGATAGCTAGAAATACCCAGAATTTTGTTTTCCCCATCTGGAAAGCTTTGCATGACTTGTGGTCAATCAGAGGTAGGCAATTTAACTCTTTGGGACAAATCATGCCATAAATCAGGTGACAAAACTATAGTTTTTTTTCTGTGACATTTAGTTTCTTTTTTTGGGGGGGAATGTTGGGTTTTAGAATTTTCTTTATTTCCAGAGGTTAGCAATTATCCACATATTGAATGAAGGTAAAATTACTGGGAAACTTGAGGTTCTTAAGATCCTGATTAGGCACCTTTAAAAATTAAGACAAAACTTCATTAAATTTTGGGGCACACAGTCCTTGTTTACTTTTTGACTCTCCCAAGTAAAGGTGAACAAGTGCTGACTGTTTGAATATGATTGAATTCTATAGAAAGCAAAATATCAATCCATAGCTATAAACTATATTTCAGATAGGACTGAAGAAAAATATTACTTTAGTTTACTACCACTCTTAAACTGAATATAGTAATCATATGGATAGCCTTAACATCTTGAACAAATCTCTGAGGGTAATTTAAAAGGAAGATTAGAAGATTACATGGGCTAGTGAAAGAGATCCATTCCTTGGAAGGAAGGTTGGGCAATCTACTTCCATAGTGATACTGCCTCAGAAACCCAAGGAGGGGTCGCTATGAGTGGGGTCCAACTTGATGGCAAATAACAATAGTGCAAGAGACAATGTGTCATGTTCCTATTAATAGTTTAAGAAAGGACTACTAGTCTTTCTTAATTAGTCATTTGCCTCTGGTTTCAAATGGTATTGTGCTGGCTTAGGTAAAAGTTTGGATGAACTTGCAGGGCTCAGCTTCAATGTTACCAATATCTGTAGAAGTTTTGGCCTATAAAGAATCCAGTGCATCACTAAGATCTTCTGTCTCTGTCCACTTTAGGACCATCAGCTGCTCATACACAAGTTCAACTTGAAGTTGAAGACAATTAAAACAAGTCCACAAGAGCCAAAATATAACCTTGATTATATTCCTCCTGAATTTAGAGACCATCTAAAGAGCAGATTTGATGCACTTGACACCAATGACCGAAAACCAAAGGAATTGTATGATGACATCAAGAACGTCATCCATGAAGAAAGCAAAAGATCATTGAAAAGACAGGAAAGGAAGAAAAGACCAAAATGGTGTCAGAAGAGACTGAAACTTGCCCTTGAATGGAGAGTAGCTAAAGCAAATTGAAGAAATGACAAGATAAAAGACCTGAACAGAAGATTTCAAAGAGCAGCTGAAGAAGACAAAGTCAATTATTATAATGAAATGTGCAAAGACCTGGAGTTATAAAACCAAAAGGGAAGAACAGGCTTGACATTTCTCAAGCTGAAAGAATTGAGGAAAAAATTTAAGCCTCGAGTTGCAATATTGAAAGATTCTAAGGGCAAAATATTGAATGATGCAGGGAACATCAAAAGAAGATGGAAGGAATACATAG
>NW_006921772.1:3964787-3985966 GCF_000298275.1 Orycteropus afer afer
CAAAACTTGAAATGGATTAACTTCAAATGTGAAGAAATATGAATCTTGATTATGTTACTACCCTGGAGATTGACATTGGGAATTGTCAGAAGAATGGGCAGAGTACAGCTGAGAGAGGTATCCAGTGACAGCCAGTCTGCAACTGTTCTGGAAGACTAGCACTGTCATTAGCTTAACTATGTTGTGTGGTGATCAGGCATTATCTCTGGCTATTTTGTTTGTTTTTCTTTTCTTGATTGGTCTATTTTAATTAAATGCAAATTGCTATCAAACAAAATAAGAAAAATCTGCTATTCCAATCTAGTTTTAAGAAGTTAGCCAAAATCACAAATCAGTTCATATTTATTTAGATTTGACAAGGAAAAAAGACCACTGGAAATTAATCAGATTTTTTTAAAAAAACTTGTGTGCCTTTCAGATTTATGTTTAAGTAAAAGCTGTCCTTTTCTCCCAGGGGATAAGAAAGTTTTCGTTATGAAAGCCTGTAAAATAATAAAGCTTTGTGAAAAGAGACTGGGAATAGAATGAATGAAGGAGGCTTTGTAGCACAAATATATACATTAAAAAATATGTATTTAAGAAAATATTTGGAAGAAAAGGTCATTATAATTGTCAAATTATAAAAGTGATTATAGCTGTCAAAATATGGGCTTATATCATTTTATTATTTATCTAGTAATATATTTCCCAATATAATGGACATGAATCTACTTTGTGATCATGAAGTAAATAAATTATTAAAGAAATATATTGAATAAAAAAGTGGTATTATCTGGAACTTTAGGATTTATAATTATCACACTGTAATTACAATAGTATCAAAAATATTGTTTAAGTAGGGATAAATCTGAGAAAAGATGTGCAAAATCTATACACTGAAAACTACAATATAACCCTGAGAGACATTTTAAAAAGAAAATAAAACTAGATAAAAACAGAGAAATACCAAGGAGGGGTTGCTATGAGTTGGATCTGACTCAAGGGCAGTGGGATCATATCATTAGTTGAATTAAAAATCCACAAATTCTCTGATGATACTTCCTTAAAAAGATGGAGGATGGAGGTTAATTCTCCTTTTCTTATATGTGGACTGGAATTAGTGACTCACTTCTAACAAATAGAATACACCAGAAATAATAGTATTCCACTTATGAGTTACAAAAAGACTATAGTCACCATTTATCCCTGTCTCTTTTTCCCTTTCTCTCTCCGATCATACACCATGGTAGAAACCATCCCCCTAAGGAGAGATCCACATGACAAAGAACTGAGCCCCTCAGTCCAACAACTCATGAGGAACTGAAGCCAGAGAACAACTATAGGGCTGAGCTCAGAAATGAATCCTTCAGCCTTGGTCTTGAGACTGTTCAACATCAGTCTTGAGATGACTGCAGCCCTGACTAATATTTTGACAGCAAACTCATGAGAAACCTTGAACCAGAACCAGAACCAGAACCACTCAGCTGAGCTAAAGCAGTATCCAGATTTCTGACCCTTCGAAACTGTGAAATAAAAATGTAGGTTATGCTAAACTGCTAACTTCTGGGTAATCTGTTATGCAAAATTTGTTATAAAAATAGTAAATTATGTACAGTGATCATGATTACCCAAACACGTTCTTAGAATTCTGAGGTAAAATGAAAACAAGTTTAAAATTCTTCAATCTCTACTGTCTACAAAAATTAAAAATATCAACAACAACAAAAAAATTGAGTAAATACCAGAAAAGTAAGCAAAATGAAACAGCTATAAGTGAAGAAAGGTGTTCAACATCAGTCCACAGTGGCCATCAGGAAAAGATAGCCAAAGGAATGTAGAAATCAACTATAACTTTTACTCCTGGTTTTCCATTTCGCTCAAATAAATAGGTAGGAATAGAGGCAGAAAGTCATCATTTGGTTATCAACCATAGGTGTCATCCCAGGTTAGAAGGGATGAGAGAGTAAAGGGCTGTGAAGAGAATTTTCAAAGATCCATTTTGAATTTAAATTTCTTATTACTTATTTGAATTTATATTTGAATTTATATTACTGTCATGTTTTCTGCTATTTGTTTTATTTAATCCATAATTATTCCCCTTTGATATATATTTTTTCTTCTGGTTTTGAAATTTTATATATGTATATACACACACACACACACACACACACATATTTGGTTACATTAATAATTTGTACAAAAATACTTAACTATAAAGTCTAAAGTTAACAATATCTTTACCCTCAGTAATAGAAAAGAAGATTATTTTAGATAAATAAATGAAGCTTAACAACGGTCAATGTTGTTGAGAAACCAAGTGAGATAATACTGAAAATTTCCACTGAATTTAGAAAAGCACTGGCAAACCTAGTGAAAGCTTTTTTTTGGTACAAAAGAAAGCCGTGTGTGTGTGCATGTGTGTGTGTTTGTGTGCAAATGCCCAGTAACTTTTGATAGAAGTTTTCAGTGGAGAAATATACTAGGAGATGAGGAAGAGAGAAAGGGAACTTTTTAATTTTAAAACTTTTCAATGCGTTAGGATTATTTTCATACACCAATATTATTTTTAAAATTAACAAAAGGACTGCATAAAATTCCTCTTCTTAAAATTAAATTCTCTATTTTATTTTTGTTGATTTTTAAATAATTGTATGTAAGACAGTGTTTGTGTAATACAATTACATAATTTAATGATGATAATCCACGTGTACAGACGGATAATATAGATGATTTGTGTATAGATAAACTAAAATACCTTGAGTAAATATTAATACAATCATAAAATGTTTATAACGACTCCTCCAGACCTAGAATAGGGACCTTGTACTTTTCGGTCCCAGAGTTTTATTTTTATCATTGAAATTTTACTTCTTACAAGGCATTAGGGCAGGTAGGAGAATGTTACATTTTTCATTAATCCATTCTTTTTTCATTTTGTTGTGCGGAAGGATCCTGTAATTCAAGATAAAGCTCAGCTTCTCTATATGCAATTTTTGAGAAAACGAACTATACTCCGGATCCTCAAATGAAAGTTTTAAGCATAAGGAATTTAGTCTTTTCTCATGAATGTGTTTGCTTCATTAGCTTTCGAAAGGAACTGCCCTTGTGAAGAAAGAGAAGAAAAAGACTTGAAAACCTACAGAGTTCTTCAGAAAGGCTTCCTTTACATAGAATCGTTCATCAATTTCAAGACTAACAGAAAGTAATGAAAACGTGATTTGAATCAGCAGTTGAAAATTGAGAAAACTCCATTGAAGTTCTTCATCAGGTATGGGACGCAGCTTGCCCCTTGTATTATAAATACTTAAATGATGTATATTTTTGCCAACATTTAAGCATTTCTTCCTGAACAGACAGTGGTATATAATGTGAGTATGTGTTACAACACTTAACCTTTAATGGGTAGAAGATCTGTGGTGTGAGTTTTTAAAATGGTTTTAAATAAAATCATTTCACAAATACATAAATCTTTACATACAGGAAATTATTCCATCTTACTGTCTATATTTATTAAAAGTCCTTTTTTTCCCCCAGGGCAAAAAAAAAAAAAAATTATTTCATTAGTGGAATTCTGGCACAAAGAGTGGATTTTTTTTTTTATAGGTGCTCCAACTGTGTGCTGTCCATCCTCAAGTTAGTAACTTTTGTTTTCCGATTTTCTTAATTTTGTACATACAACTTTAATATCAATTTATACACCTGTATTTATAGCTGTTTTACAACCACTGAAACAGAAGTGCTTTGTCAAATTTGTAAAAGGAAAAAGGTATAGCTTATAATTAACTCCAGAATTTCTTTTTTAAAGCAACAGATTAAGAATAAACATATGATCCTAAGAAAAAGAAATAAGTAAATTCCTACAAAATTGTGAAAGAATTTCCTCTAGGCATTTGAAAATTATTTCAACTTTTTCCCCTATGATTGGTATATTAATATTCAATAAGTATTAAATTGTTATTGAAAGAAATAGTCTATGATTTTTGTAACAACAAAAAAATTAATTGCTTGGGAAGACCTTTGTTACTCTCAGAGAAGATTCCCCAAGCATTGTTTGGACTCAATATATTATGATAAGCCTTTTCACCTTAACTTTTTTACATATCCTTATTTTAGTCCCTCCTGGGGGTCTGAGCTATTTCCTTTTGAGTTTCTGAGGTTGTGTACTTCTTCTCTCCAGCACCACAAAAATCAATGTGTTCCATTCCTGTTGCTATAATGTCAGTGTTTTGTGATCCCTCGCATCTACCTAGATTTTTTTTTTTTTTTTTTCAGAAGAGACAGGTGCAAAAAGGACAAGGGCATTTTTATAAAATTTATAGAGACCCATTGTGCCTCACTTTGGCACATGTCAGGAGCTGTAGTGGGGCTTGATGAGCAGTGTACTCAACCAAGAGATCATTATCTTTATGATCTGAGATCATGTCAGTCAATCAAGAGAATTCAGGTGGCCAAACCAGAATTAAGTTTGAATCCCATAGGTTTCTTTTAGGCTGAGATGCTATCTGGAGAATGTACAAACCAGGTTGACCCAGGATTGCCATTAAGGTAGCATCATGCCCAGGAATGATTAGGACAGAATCCTGAATTTTCCAAATAAATCTATATGATCCGCCACTCACTTTGTTCTGATAATCACCCAGGAAGCAGCCAAAGGGAAATTATCCCTTTCTAGGGACACCACATTAAGTGACCAAACTGCCTTGTGGAAGTATGTGAACCAGTAGAATGTGAAGAAGGAAGAGTCACAAAGCTTCTGTGAAATGACAAAATGAAATGAAATGACACTTAAGGAGGCTGCTCCATCTGGTCTTCAGCGGCTCTGAATAATAGGGAGATGGAAAGCTCATTGAATACCATAATTGTCACTGGGTTATTGAGTGGTTTTTGCGGTAAAATATGAACCATTTTTAAGTGGCCTGGAAAGCCAAAATGGAGACAAAGATTAGTTTCAAGGGCCAGAATGATGTATCTGGAGTTGGCTGATCAGACTGCAACAGTAACAGGATAATCTAAAAATGTGTCCACACTGATGAGACACCACCAGCTACAATTTCAAAGATTCATCAAGTTTCTGCCCATGGAGATGGTTAATTTAACCCCTTCTTCACTCAGTGTTTCTGTGCATCACTGTAACTGTTATCTGCTGATCCTTATCAACATCAATCACAAGAGGAAACAATAATACTCACTTATTGATCTTTTATACAAGCTGTATGCCTCCTGTGACATAATTTGATCTCTCTGTCTTAAAGTAAAGAATAGATTTTGAATGATGAAATTTAAAGTAGAGCAGAAAATGTACATATTTTGTACCCCTGAAGATAGCTGGAATACATACAGTTACTATACCAAAAAGCATCGGCCAACACTCAACCATTTCAGGACATAGCCTATGATCAAGAACCAATAGTAATGAAGGAAGAAGTCAAAGCTGCACTGAAGGCAATGGCAAAAAACAAAGCCCCATGAGTTGACAGAATATCGATTGAGATGGTTCCAAGCATGGATGAAATACTGGAAGTACTCACTTGTCTATATTAAGAAATTTGGAAAACAGTTACCTGGATAACTGGCTGGAAGAGACCATATTCATGCTCATTCCAAAGAAAGACAATCCAACATAATGCTGAAATTATCAAAGAATATCATTAAAATCACACACAAGTAATATTTTGCTGAAGATAATTCAGAAACCGTTGCAGTGTTACATCAACAGGGAACCACCAGAATTTCAAGCTGAATTCAGAAGAGAACATGGAACAAGGGATATCATTACTGATATCAGATGGATCTCTGCTGAAAGCAGAGAATACCAGAAAGATGTTTACCTGTGTTTTACTGACTAGGCAAAGGCATTTGACTGTGATGGTCATGACAAATTGTGGATCACATTGCAAAGAATGGGAACTCCAGAACACTTCAATATGATCATGTAGAACCTGTACATAGACCAAGAGGCAGTCATTCAAACAGAGCAAGGGGATACCACATGGTTTAGAATCAGGAAAAATGTATATCAGAGTTATATCTTTTCTCTATACTTATTCAATATGTATGCTGAAAAAATAATCCAAGAAGCTGGACTATATGAAGAACACAACATCAGTACTTGAAGAACAGTCACTAACAACCCACAATATGCAGATGACACAGCCTTGCTTGATGAAAATGGAGAAGACTTGAAACACTTACTAATGAAGACCAGAGACTATTACCTTCAGTATGGATTATACTTCAACATAAAGAAAACAAAAATCCTCACAACTGGACCAATAAGCAACATCACGATAAACAGAGAAAAATATTGAAGTTGTCAAGGATTTCGTTTTACATGGATGCACAATCAATGCCCATGGAAGCAGCAGTCAAGAAATCAAACAACATATTACATTGGGCAAATCTGCTGCAAAAGACCTCATTAACATGTTAAAAAGCAAAGAAGTCACTATGGTGTGCCTAAGGTGTTCCTGACCCAAGCCATGGTATTTTCAACTGCCTCATATGTATGTGAAAGTTGGACAATGAATAAGGAAGACCAAAGAAGTAGTGATATATTTGAACCTTGGTCTTGGTAAAGAATATTGAATACACCATGAAATGCCAGAAGAACAAATAACTATGACAGGAACAAGTACAGCCAGAATGATTCTTGGAAGGGAGGATGCCGAGATTTATTTTGGAAGCGTTATCAGGAAGGGCCATTACTTGGGAAAGGAATCATTCTTATTAAGGTAGAGGGTCAGCAAAAAAGAGGAAGTCCCTCAACGAGATGAATTGACACAGTGACTGCAACAGTGGACTCAAACATAGCAATGATTGTGAGGATGGCACAGGACCAGGCAGTGTTCCGTTCTGTTGAACACAGGGTCATTATGAGTTGGAACCTACTCCGTTGCACTTAACAACAATAAAAGGGAACTATCAAATCATAACAAGTTTGCAATTATTTCTACATAAGGAAAAATCTTTCTGTCCTTGCCACATTATTTGGAAAAGGTAAACAATATTATTTGTGTCTGTCATAATAAATATTCTGAGAATTTGTATGATACTTCATATTTGATAAAGCAATTTCCCCCTTTTGATCTTAGCTACCATCTCAAAAACCCTTGAGGGAGGTAATATCCTTTTTATAAATAAAAATATGTGGTTTATCCATGGCATAGTGCCTAAGGCATTTGACTGCTAACTAGAAGTCTGGTGGTTCAAATCCCCCCAGCCATTCCTCGGAAGATTGGGCAATCTACTTCCGTAGTGATGCCGCCTCGGAAACCCAAGGAGGGTGTCGCTAAGAGTCAGATTCAACTCGACGGCACTGAGTTTGTATTTTTGTTTTAATGCATCCAGAAGCAGCAAAACTAATGCACAATCTGCTTTTGTTTTTAAAATAAGTTCATTGGTATAGAATTCATGTACCATAAAATTTACTCACTTAAAATGTATAATTCAATGACTTTTAATATTCACCACCTACAACCTGAGGTCTTTTGATAGTGAAATGTGGCCGACTCGACGGCACATAACAACAACAACAACAACAGAGTTATCATTAAAACCTTCCTCCTAGAAGAAGTCTGATTAAGACTTTTTGTTTTCCATGTGTCAGATCTTGCTGTGTAACTTGTAAACCTTCACAGAAAGCTTGGGAAATTTTAATACTTAATTGCAAGATTGGGTCAAGTAATGTAATGCCATCTATTCTCAAATTCTCATTAGATACTTTTGATAATGGAGATTATCATATGCACTAATGGATGCAGAAGGTTGATTTGGCCCAGCCTGTCATTTCCCCCCAATTACCTGGATGATGTATTGGTATAGTGCGCAGTACTACTGAAGAATTCTTTCATCTGAGACTGAAGATAAAAACAAAACAGTAAGTTCTTGCATTGTTCATTAGGTCTTTGTTTTATCTTCCAAAGGTTTTATGTTTGATAATGAATAAATTAGGATAAAATATGAATGTACCCTCTGTAAGGACCCAGCAGGGAACGTTGGCTGTTGAGCCAGATCTCAATCAGCAAATGAAAGGGGTTCATTTTGGCATGAAGACCAGCCTGTGAAGTCTGCTTAATGAAGAAAATTCAAGATAAAAAAGGCAGTATGTGTGCATTATGTGCATGTGTGTGTGACATACTAAACAGGCTTAATAAAATTTCCATTTTATGGAAACACCACAAATTTTACTTAAAATAATTTAAGTAATTTCCTTATTATGTAATTGATTTGTCAAATATTTCCAAGCAATTTATTCTTTCCCTAGTCATGATTAAATTCACATGAATGTTCTATTAACCCATGTAATGTTTTACCACCCTGAGGGCTAAACATTTTTTGAAGCTCATACACATATATAAAATATGTTCTTTCCTGTTATAAGGCATTGTTCACCCTCACAGAGACAACCTGAGCCACTTGTGACAAAGAAAATTAAATGGAAACTGACTTTATATAAAATTACATGAACAGGATCATGAACTTTGTGTTAGTATTTCCTTTTCCTTATTATCAAATTTAGTTCTACTTCTCTATTACTGTCTTCTACATATTCATTGATTTTTTTAAAGATTGCTACATACCATTATTCACAGAGCAGTGCCACAAGTGACTCAAACATATGAATTTAAAGCAAGATCTGGGGCTAATAACTAGATACACGAGATGGTCTCATACTGTTGCCATTCTCCCCACATCTGCCCCCCTCCCAAGAGAGCTACCACATGATATTAGTAGCTTCTGACTCTTTACCCTGTCATCCAGCCTGTAGGTTAATCAGTTACTGTGGAGCTGATTTCACAGTCAGAGTAGAACTGAGCTCTATTTACAAAGACTGCTTTTTTGCAAGTAGATCACTAGGATTTTCTTCCAAGGTGCCTTTTGGTTGACTCAAACCTCCAAACTTTTGTTTAGCAACTACTGAGCCCATTAATTGTTTTTGCCACTCAGGGTCTCCCTAGCTTGTAGATAGAGGCAGACTTTTGCCTGTACTTCTCTTTTCATGTAAACAACAACAACAAAAAAAACACCTCACTGTCATGGAGTTGGATCCAACTCATAGTGACCCCTCCTTGGGTTTCCGAGGCAGTATCACTATGGAAGTAGATTGCCCAACCTTCCTTCCAAGGAGTGGCTGGTGGCTTTGAACCACCAGGCTTCTGGTTAGCAGTCAAGTGCCTTAGGCACTGTGCCACCAGAGCTCTAGGACATATAAAAGGTAAAGAAGCTTTGTAATAGACTTCCATTCTCAACTATGCAAGAGAGGTAAATTTTATTCAAGGAAAAGTTCTCAGGTAGGCTAAAAGTTTGTCTGATATCCCCTTTTGTGCACTTTTTCCATTCTGCACTTTATCCTTCATTCACCCATTACAGGTTCCATGACCTGGTACCAAATGAGCCTCTAGGAAAGTTGGGTTAAGCACTCGCGTTAGTTTTTCTGGCTCATTTAAACGTTAAATTTAAATTTTGCAGACAAAAA
The DNA here is from genome assembly GCF_000298275.1 of Orycteropus afer afer. Taxonomy (NCBI): domain Eukaryota; kingdom Metazoa; phylum Chordata; class Mammalia; order Tubulidentata; family Orycteropodidae; genus Orycteropus; species Orycteropus afer. The sequence goes on from NW_006921772.1 coordinate 3,974,242, forward strand.
TGTAATTCCTAAATGAAAGAAATAGGAATATTTAACTGGCATGTCAAAAAGTGTTTTGGGTGGCAAAATAACCCATTACAGGTAGCATCTCCTGCTACCCTTATATGTTGTTGTTAGTTGCCTTCAAGTCAATTCCAACTCATGGGGACCTCATATTTGCAGATTTGAACTGCTCCATAGGGTTTGCAAGGCTGTGCCCTTTCAGTCACCAGTGCTGTCTTCCAAGGCACCTCTGGGTGGATTTAAATCACAGTACCTAAGCCATTTGACTGCTAAGCAGAAGTTTGGTGATTCAAACCCACCAGTCACTCAATGCAAGGAAGAAGATGCAATCTACTTTAAAGATTTACAGCCTTGGAAACCCAACAGGGGCCACGTGAGTCAGAATCTACTCAATGGCAGTGGGTAGGCTAGTAGCAGAACATTTATTTGTGCCACCCAAAAGCTCTTTATATATAACATGCCACAATGAAAAGAACTTTTGGAAAACACTTCAGCATCTTCTGAAGTGAGTCTGCCATCTTGCTTCAGGTACTGAACCCACAATAGTAACTCTTATCTTTATTTTGCAAGGTAAGTGTCTTGATTCAGAGTAAGAAAAACTTATTTTTAAGTAGAGTTAACATAAAATATATGGAAAAATATATGCAGCAAGTTAATTAGTTTGTTATATTACAAGCACCTTTTTCCTTTAAAATTATGATCAGATATATGTTCCTTGTAATAACAAGAAATAAGGAGATCCAGATAAGACAGCTAACTTTTGAAATAGCATGATTGAGTATCCTTAAGGAAAGAAATTATAAGAAGTGTTTTCTATTCTTACAGGAGAAATTTTTGAGTTAAGAATGTTTAAAAATTATTAAGATATTTTAAAAGAGATAGGAAGAGTAACATAAGATACAGAGCTATGTATTAAACAGTGAAATTAAAATACATTAAAAGTAATTTTTTTTCTCTTTTTTATCTAACTGGATATATTTAATTGACATTAAATATATGTAATTAAGGGAGCTGTGGTAGCATAGTGGCTAAGGCACTTGATTGCTAACCAGAAAGCTGGCGGTTCAAACCCACCAGCCGCTCCTCAGAAGGAAGGTTGGGCAATCTACTTCCGTAGTGATACTGCCTCGGAAACCCAAGGAGGGGTCGCTATGAGTCGGGTCCGACTCGATGGCACATAACAACAACAACAACAGTATGTAATTAAAATATTCTCTTGACCAGTTTTGCGTCTCACTTCCTTTTCTTTATGATTATCAAAGCTAGGATTTTTATCAGCTAAGCAGTAGCAGACACTTCTCATGTTAATTTTCCCTGGGGGAAGAATGCGTAAATTGTTATGTACAACATTCCTACCATACAATTAACTGACTTCAAACATGTTTAAAAAAATGAATAAAGGAAAGAAGAAAAAGAGAGAAAAATAAAAAGTTGTTAGAGGAAAAAGTCCACTCAGGGAAAATGTATTATATTAATAATATGCTCCCATAATTATGGTAATATAACTAATATTGTAACTGACATGTTGCAGTTCTCCATGCTATCACTAGGTGGCATGTGACTGATTTGAACCAAAATAAAAGTAAGAGGAGCCAGGAAATAACTTTAAACAACATCTATTTCTGGGAGTTATCTGTACTTATTTCTTTTCCCATTTGAACAGCTCACAACTCCACTATCTCATATTCGTGGTGAAGATCAAATGATGTAATACTTGTAAAATAGCTCAGCAGTGTCTGGTATACAACCAGAAGTCAATAAATGTCAATGTACTTTCGTGTGGTTAGTTTGAGTAGGAAGTATTTTTTGTTGCTGATATTGCAATTCAAATGTGTAACATTTTAATAAGGGAGGTCAAGGATTTCTATAACTAGTAAGTCCCAATGGTTTATAGTAGTGTTTGAATAATAATTACCTTTAAAATTTTGACTGCTAACCAGAAGGCTGGCGGTTCAAACCCACCAGCCACTCCTCGGAAGGAAGGTTGGGCAATCTACTTCCGTAGTGATACTGCCTCGGAAACCCAAGGAGTGGTCGCTATGAGCCAGGTCCTACTCAATGGCACATAACAACAACAACAGGTAAATATTAACGTTTGGTGAAAAAAAATTTATACAATCTGAATTCTTCAAAAGATTCATAAATATGATTAATAAGCTTTCCACTCCATACTTAATTCAAGTTTCTAAAATCTGAACTCCACAGTTATAAACAGATATATTACCCTTATAGCCACACTTACATTATTGTGACGTGTAGCATATATTCCTCTGAGTGTTCTTTTAAAAATGTATACAATTGCCTAAACTCACCATTAAATATACAAAAGTTTTACTACATGCTCTATGCACATTTCACTACCCTCTTCCTTCTTCTATGAAACTATGTCTCAGTACAATAATAGAGACCCTGTGAATAAAAATGGCTTACATAAAGTAGTTTACATATGGTAGATTAGAAGAGAGAGAACAATGGAATATAATAGAAACACTTTAGACTGTTGATAAGATTAGCATGCCCTGAGAGGATAAAATACAGCTAGTGGATAAAAATGCATACCATTTATTTTCATTTTACTAGATCTGGAAATACTGACAATCAGGTTCAAAAATGTTCATGTAATTATCTGCCCAACAGGGTCATGCAGACAGACAAGTTGAAACTGCATGTGAGATGACACCTCAAATACAAATTTGTATCACTTCCTTCAGTAATTAAAAAAAATATGAATGAGTATACACAGATTAAAAAAAAACTAATTCTTAGAAAAGAAGAGAGAAGGAAACTACATATTTGCAGCAAGCACTATAAATATAATAACTATTTAAATCTATCAATAACCCAGTAAGGAAATATTACTATCACACGCTACCCTCACCGTGGATGAGGAAAATGAAGTACATAGAAGTAAAATAAGCCAAACTCGCTCATCTACTCAGTAGAAAGACTTAGATCAAAGTTGGTAAACTTCTGTATCAGGCTATTTCTCAGATGAACACTTCTAATTAACAGATTTTCTGGATGGCCAATTAGAAATTTAATGAGTTTTAATAAAAAAAAGTGCTCACTATTCGTTGATCATGGTTCTATAATGAAGAAAGAAATGTGATCATGTATTTTGGTATGTGATAATGGTCTAAATTGGTATTAGGATATATTTTACTATAAGACAAATTTAAAGTGGATCAAAAAGCAGAAATTTAGAATAGGGAAATGAAAAATGACATTTGAGCTGTATAAGAATAATTTAAAATGTTATTGGAGGCACTTTTGCTTCTAAGAAAGTAGATTACATAATTTGGACTAAAATTCCCAGGAGGATAAGTAGAAATAGTGAATAAAAAAAAAGGTATGTTTTGCAAACACTGAAAAATGAAAAATAGAGTTGAAAGTAACCAAACCAGAATCTGGTAAAGAGTAGAGCCTACTTGGGTAAGCTTAGGGATGGGATTGTTTTCTACTAAAGGTATTTGTCACTACTGGACACTCTGCACAGAGGAATCACAACATTCAGAAGTGTAACAGGCACTTTTGGAGTCTAATATAGGCAGAGATAGAAACTGGGGTACACATGCCTCCAAAATGGGAGAAATTGAACTCTCTCTCACTTTAGGTTGGGTAGAAGGTTCAAGTTCAAATTGTCTCGGTCTTCCAAATTACATTGAGGCAACTCATATATCTGACAACTAACAGAAGCAAAATTAATAGCTTTTGGAGCAAGATTACAAGCTTGTCTCAAATTATCTCCCTAATTTTGTAAATAAAGTATCTGAAATATCAGTCAGCAACAATAAAAACTCCCAGAGAAATGATATAAGACAGCATGACTGAAAATCAACATCAATAACAAACCACAGAAACAACCTATACAGGATTCGAATATTAGAACAAAATTTGAAACAATAATATTAATTATATTTAAGGTTTCATAGCCTGGATTGAAATTTTCAGAAGGTCATTGCAAAGTATTTAAAAAAAAAAAAAGTAAGTAAAAATTACAGAACTGAAAAATAAAATAATGGAAATGAAAGGCTGAATGGATATTTTAATAGCAGACTACAGCAGTACAAGAGAATTTGTTCAGTAGAAAAGCTAGGAAAGACATTTTGACTAATGCACAAAGAGATAGGGTTATGAAAATAAAAAAGATACGGAGGGTACAATGAGAAAGTTTAACATAATTGTAGCTGGAATCCTTGGACTGACAGAAGAAGGAACAACTCTGTCTTGGAAGAAGTAGAGCCAGATTGCTCCTTAAAAGGGAGGATATTGAGACCTCATCCTACTTACTTTGGCCATGTTAGTAGGAAGGACCAATCCCTGGAGAAGCACATTATGCTTAGTAAAGTGGAGGGTCAGTGAAAAAGAGGAAGACCCTCAAGACATGGATTGACACAGTGGCTACAACAATAGGATCAATCATTGCAGTGATCGTGAGGATGTCACGGGACTGAACAACATTGTGTTCTGTTGTACATAAGATCTCCATGAGTTGGAACCAACTTGATAGCACATAACAACAATATAAAATTAATACTTAGGTTATAGAAAAACAGTTGTAAAAATGGCATGGTAAGGGAAGCATCTGAACTCCTCTAACTTCACAAGGGAGGAGGAGGATCATTATCAGCATCAACAGCCCAAGACTGATTCCTATGAGTTGGAGGTCAGACATGTCTCTGCCCTACAAACTTTTTACCAATTCTGACACCAACTGTCCCTCCTACAGCACTCTATTTCTATGCTGGATTCCATAATTCATTGCAATGGCCCCACAGAACTCAGAGAACATACTCACAGTTCTGGGATTTATTAGGGAAGTAATGTTACAACTCAGTGTCAGGAACACTCAAGATATCGTTCTTCAATCAGAAGAGCCTCTTCTGATCTTCAGCTGTGCACACAGGCAAGTCTGCCTTTGGACCTTGGTCCCTTGTTCCAGCCTCTGCCTGGCTCAAGCAAGTATTATAAACTCTTTTAGCTCTGCTAATAACTGCCCAGAGGCAACTCACTCTCCCACTTAGTCTCAGCCCTAAGGCATTTAACTCTAGTTCTGTAGGTCAGCAAATTTATCTCCACCAAGAGCCTGAATGCACCTTTCTGTACCAGCAAATCTTCTGCCTGAAGGCACTCAGCTCTCTTACTCTGTGGGCCAGGAAGCCCATTGCACCATCTCATGCTCATCTCCTGCCAGTTGCCTGACGTTGTCTTGCATGTCTCGTAGTTTTGCTGCTACTATTTCTCTCCTGCCGTTTCTCACCGTCTCGCACCATGTCCAATGTTACAGCTCATTCTCACTCCCTTTCTCTGTCTGTCTGTCTCTTGGATTGAGGAGGGTCTCAGCACAGGCATTCAAGGTCCAAAGGATGCACTGCACTCCTGTCTCTTTTTCTTGGTAGTCATGAGGTCCCCATTTACACCTTTGCACTGGCTTATTTTAAGCTTAGCAAGATGCCAAAAGTGACCAGTCCCCGTATTAGGGTTCCATACACCTTATTTGCATGGCACTACCTCCACAAGCATGCCATGTACCTAACATTAAAAAAAGAAAGAAAAAATGCACAGAAGCTGATGGTGAACACCTAAGAGAGTTTTCTAAGACTATCCACTAGCTTTCTCATAATCACTGGAATCCAATTATAAGCCACTTAGAGACTGTCAAGTCAAAGCCTTACAGAATTTAATATAATCATCACACACTACTAGCCAAAACATTGGTGATTTAAACTCACCCAGAGGCATCTCAGAAGACAGGGCTAGCAATCTGTTTCTAAAAGGTCACAGCCTTGAAAACCCAATGGGGCAGTTCTACTCTGTAGACATGAGGTCACCATGAGTCTAAATTGACTCAAAGGCAACTGACAACAATGACATACTTCTGATGATAACAGTGGGGCTGAGTCTAGTATATTTACACATGAAGAATAAGGCACCATTTTTTAAGTATGAAAATCATGTTAGCTCTCATGGTCCAGGATATAAATGGGCATAGTAATCAAATTTTTAAGTGCACACTTAGAAATGTCTCTCTAATAAGATCAACTTCAAAAGAACTCTCATTTTAGAAACACATGACACAGGTCACTAATAGAAATGCTTTTGGTGATGACTTACTCTGTCTTTCACAGAAGCAGTCATACACGTGTGCATTTGGAGTGACTTCTATTTTGTGTCACTAACCTTAAAACCTCAAATTCAAAGATCTTTACACACTTATGATTCATCTTCATGGATGGCATGAAGACGTGAATGAATTTTCAGTACTGAGTTCTTTGCTTATGAATGTGTTTAATGGATATTTAAAGTGAAGTTATGCTCAAAATCATTTAAAAAAAAAACAGGTTTTGCTGGTCTGACAGAGCCCGGTGAGACCCCTGAGACCATGGTCCCTAGCCATCCTTCAGGTCTGGAACTGAATTCATGCCTGTGGCTTCCAGCTAAGCAATAGACAGACATATGGGATGAACATTTACATCAGGTAGATACACTACTTGGAGTGATCAATTGTGGAGAACAGAAGGGCAGTGTTTGCACAGGAAGACAGCTGGGGGTCTGAGGGAGTACATGGGAAGGAAGGACACAGGAAAGAGGCACCTACAGGGGTGAAGTGGGAAGAGAACCATTACATTATGGGGAATTGCAGTCAATGTCATGAAACAAAATGTGTATGAACTGCTGTATGGAAAATGAATTTGCTCTGTTAACTTTCGCCCCAATCACAATAAGAATTTAAATAAATAAATAAATAAAATGCAGTTATTTTTTGTTTTGTTTTGTTTTTACAATATTACCCAAAATTATTAAAAGTGTTCTAGAAATAAAATCTATTACAGTCTCTCAGGATAGATACTCATTTTAGATATTCATTTTAGATAGATATTCATTTTAAAGAAAGAAATCATCATGTAATTATTCAGTGTTGCCCAGAAAAAGGAGATGATTGAGCTGCAATACAATCTTAACTATGCTTCTCAGCCTGTGTTCTGAATGGAACTATGTAACTCCAGATGTTGTGGTCTTTTCTAAATTGTCTGTCAGAGGGCTTTTTTTCTAATCCACAAAAAGTCATTGTACCAATTAATGTTGTCTTTGAATTGACACTCAAATATATATTGGCACTGACCCATCCTGCCCTTCTATAGGTGATCCATTGGGATGTGAGAATTTTTTCTTCCAGTCATTCCCCAGGACTGTTCTGCCATCTCCTTCTGACATGCGTATCTCCTACACAGGGAGACACTGTATAGGCTCTGTACTTCTAACTTTCTTGCCACGTGAGACACACAATCATTTTTGTATGCCCAGAAATTAAACTGTACATCAAAGGAAATCTTACAGTGCTTTCTCCAGAATTCTCTTACCTCAAAGTACCTTGCCTAGAAGTACTTTCTGCCTCCTTTCAGCTAAAGGTCAAAAACGTAACAATATTTAGTAACAATGGGCACCCTTCAAAGTCGAGTGATATTTCTCATTCAGGATGGCATAAGAGGTGAGAAAACTTCAATTTTTGTAAGAAACTTCACAATGGAAGCACACACATATACAACTGAAATTGAAAAAATTGAGAGAATTTCTAAGCAGAGGTGTGTTAAGTGATACGAAATTCTCTATGCCTCCCCACATTAGGAAAAGGAGCATATATTTCTCCCTCACCATAAACCAAGTAATAGAGACTTCAAGAAGACCATTCAAAGAATTATTGTTGTTAGTTGCCATCTAGTTGGCTCCATCTCATAGCAACGTTCTGCATAGCACAACAAGTGTTGCCAGGTCTTGAGCCATCTTCATAAACATTATTATGTTTGAGTTCATAGTGTCGTGGCTATTGTGTCAGCCCATCTCACTGAGAATTGTGCTCATTTTCTTTGACCCTTTACTTTATCAAACATGATGTCCTTTTCTAGTGATTGATCTTTCTGGATGACACGTCTGCAGTAAGAGAGATGAAGTCTTATCATCCTTGCTTTTAAGGATCATTCTGGTTATATGTCTTCTAAGACTGATTTTGTTCATTCTTCTGGCAGTCCAAAGTATGTGGCTGTTGTTAGGTGCCATGGAGTATCTCCTACTCGGAGCCACCCAGAGTGCAACAGAATGAAACATTAGTTGGTCCTGAGCCATCCTCACAGTCGTTGCTACGCTTGGGCCCATTGTTACGTTCACTGTGTCAATCCATCTCACTTAGCAACTTCCTTGTTTTCACTCTACTTTACCAAGCATGTCGTCCTTCTCCAAAGAGTGGTCCCTCCTGATAACATGTCAAAAATATATAAGACAAAATCTCAACATCCTCACTTCCAAGGAGTATTCTGGCTGTACTTCTTTCAGGACATATTTGTTCATTATGCTGGTACCCCGTGGTATATTTAATATTCCTCACCAACACCATAATTCAAAGGCATCGATTCTTCTTTGTTCTTTCTTATTCATTGTGCAGCTTCCACACACATATGCAGTGACTGAATATACCATGGCTTGGATGAGATGCCCCTTAATCCTCAAAGTGACCTTTTTTCTTTATAACTCTTTAAAGAGATTTTTTTTTGTAGCAGATTTCCCCCAATGCACTATGTCACTTGATTTCTTGACTACTGCTTCATACTTTGCACATTCCATATTCTGATTATTAATGAATGTTTGCAACTGTTTCTTCTCATTTTGAATCATACCACACTAACAAACGAAGGTCCTGAAAACTTTACCCCATTCATGTTGTTAAAGTTGGCTCCACTTCGAAGAAGCAGCTCTTCCCTAGTTGTATTTTGAGTGCCTTCCAATATGAAGAGCTCACATCTGATACTATATAGGCAGTATAGTATCAGGTATACTGTATTGCTATTCACAAGGTTTTCATTGGACAGTTTTCAGTGGGAGATCTCCAAATCCTTTTTCCTAGTCTGCCTAAGTCAGTAAAATTTACTGAAACCTGTCCACCAGTGGTGACACTGTTTGTATTTGAAATACCAATGGCATAGCTTCCAACATCATAGCAACACACAAGCCACCACAATATAACAAATTGACAAATGAACTCCAAAGTATATTTCCCTGAAATTCAGGGGAATTTGGCGGGTTTTCAGATTCTGATTCCATGGGACCAAATGACTACACATCATTACAGTATGACCTCTTGTATCCCTATTGAAATAAAGATGGCCCAAAGGGGAGAAGAAACTGACATGATAGTTAATTTACTCAACTAATACACTGTCAGTGATAATTAGAACAGGATATGATAGACACTAAAGGGAGCTCTGGTGGTTTAGTGCCTAAGGTATCTGACTGCTAACCAGATGGTAACTTCAAACCCACCAGCCACTCCTCAGAAGGAAGATTGGGCAATCTACTTCCATAGAGAAACCGCCTCAGAAACCCAGAGGGGTTGCTAAGAGTCAAATGGACTTGACAACAGTGAGTTTGGTTTTTTGGTTTATGGTAAACACTAAAAGGCAGGGGTTTAAGGGAGTAAAAGGAACAACTAGTCTTGCCTAGAGGAGTCTGGGAAAGCTGATGAGAATAATGAACATTTGGGAAGGGTATAGGAAGATGAATTGGAGTTTTCCTGCAAACTGGAGAAAAGCTTCTGGGTAGAAGTAATAGGAATGCTAAGTTTCTAAGCAAATAGAGATGAAGCATGCTTGGATAATATCAAGAGGTTGAATGCTGCTGAAGTGTGGGGCATGTATTCCAAAGGACATGATCAGAGTTGGGCTGGAAAAGCAGAGCAGGGAGAATTGGATGGCTTTTTATGTCATCCAGATATCACAGATGATCTTCATATGATCCCAAATGGGACTGTGTGAGTGGAGATTTTTTCTTGTATGACTTAACGATGCAATATCTGATGATGATATTATTTGACAATTGATAGTGAAATGTGCATTGTCATTTAGACAGTACATAACTCTTAGAACAACCTCCTATTAGACACGTAAATGCAAATTCTGCTCTGCAAATTGAAATCACACTGAAAAAAGAACTAGGTTTTCTTTTCAGTTTCCTTCTTAAACCATAAATTTCCACAGATAGGGACTAGATGATCTGCTCAAGACAATGAGCTTGATTAATGTCTTCTTCATTTTTCTTAAAAAATAATTTTATGCAATATCTCTGGGAAAATGCTTACTGACGTCAAGTCAGATCCAACTCCTAGCGACCCCTCCTTGGGTTTCCGAGGCAGTATCACTAAGGAAGTAGATTGCCCAACCTTCCTTCCAAGGAGTGGCTGGTGGCTTTGAACCACCAGGCTTCTGGTTAGCAGTCAAATGCTTTACGCACTATACCAAATAGAATATTTTATTCTTCTGAAGTGATTTCTTTTCAGTATTAAAATGTCTTAAAATTTAGATTTTTCCCCCTAATAATTTAATTCCCTTGAAGCTAGGTCAGATCTTTCAGATGCAAAGGTTTTAAATTTTGTGATATGAGAAGAGATTTTGCTGCTTTAGGGCAGAGAGAAATAAGGATGGAATATATAATGTTTCCGACCACAATTCCTATAATTAAAATTCCCTACAATTAAAAAAAATCAAATTTCTCTACACTTACTGGAAAATGCCTTTAATTCGTTCAAGAGATCCAAGTCCATGATCACTTACCTTTCTTTAAATAATATTCTGCCTCAAAATTTAAATGTTAGAATTATTATTGTTGGAACTTTCCTTCAAAATTACTATAAAAAGTAATGATGTCTCCAAGCATTCTTTTTATGCTGTCACATCTGAAGAAGATCCTTCAGCCATTTCATTTATAATCAGGTGCCTACCCTCTCAGTGTGAGCTTAAGTGAGAGCATAGCACACACCAGAAATGCTTTAGCTGAGCTGCATACTGATGAAGTGATAACTTCAAAGGCAATGTCATTGGTTCATCACAGCAGATTGTCAGCTGCAAGACAGGGAACTTAAGTGTTATATCCTCAATGATTCATATCCTCTATGACTGCAGAATAGACTAATGCAGTGATTTCTCAGTTATGTGATCGGTCTCTTGGTATCATTATTAATATGAAAATTAATAAAAGCTGTTTAAGAAATCATGTCAGTTTATCTCAGAATGTGTGCATATAACCCTGCTGACATTTTGATAACTTTGGAATTTCAAAATTTGTCACATTGTCTTTTAGGCGTCTCTTTATCAAGCTACTTGTAATGCATTCTGAGTGATGGATATACTGTCACATACCTCTGGCAAGATTGATTTGGTATTCCTGAGATGAAGCAAATGGGAGGACTGGATTTGCCAAGACCTTTGCCTCTCACCCTTCTTCATCCCCCATATATCTTGGTGAATATAGTTGCCAGAGTCTTCTCACTGTGCATCCATGTCAGCAGGTAAATCCATAGCACATGATGCATAAGCTTTTCTGTTGCTCCTTTCAAATTTGAAAATACATCAAAACAATTAATCATAGTCATATTTCAGTAATTTAACACTAATACAACATTCAGTTACATAATGTAAATTAAATTAAATAGACTCAATAAACATAAACCAATTATGTAATAGTCATGAAAGTATAGTTTGGGAACAAGATAACCTAGTACAAAGGCCATAAGTCCAAGCCCATTGCAGCAAAAGATCAGAAGACAAGCCAGAAACAGAAAAGAAATTATACTTCATGCAGACCCTAAAATCTTTCCACATACTCTTGCTGTGTATTTTGTTTAAGAAATGGAATATATACTTAATATAAATGTATGTAATGAACAGTGTGAGTATGT
>NW_006921772.1:3986379-4011632 GCF_000298275.1 Orycteropus afer afer
GGGTTTGAACCGCCAGCCGTCTGGTTAGCAGGCAAGTGTCTTAGCCACTCTGCTAGTCAATCCATTTATCAAAGTGATGTTAATAGTGGACAAGGATTAGTGATTGTTACTTCAACTTGCATTTCTAGAAGCTAAGTCAATGTGTATAGGCTAAAGAGCTATTCCTTTAGAGCCGAGTCTATGAATTAGGCACACTGATAATTATGTACCATTCATTCTGAGCAAAAGCAACATCACAAAGTATAATGGAATCAAAATTGTACTCATATGCAAGCCTGTAACAAGCCTCATTTTGCTGATTGACTTTTTTTTCTCCAAGCACTGACTCTGTGGGATATTTACTTAATATTTGGTCTCCTTAATAATCAGATAAGCTGACATCAAATAAAATATTTTAACAGACATGTTAACCTGGTACGTTCTCACAAAAATCAAATGGCTTACTACCTTTGGGGTAAAGGTTCAGATTCTATTACCATATTATTGTCTGCAATATGTTGAGCATTGCTTTACATGCTTTCACACATGTAATCTCATTGAATTTTTAAATTTTTAAATTCTCATTTTGAAGTGGTACATATACACATATATAGAAATGGTATATATATATATATATATATATATATATATATACAGATATACAGATATATTATTAAAAAAAAAAAAAAAAACAGCTGAGTTGCAATTCAGAGGAATTTTTTGGGAGTTTTTTCAAACCACTAAAGCCCTGGTCTGAGTTACACAAAATATGAGTAAATATATTTTCATACATTGGCACTCAGAAAGATTTTGGCCCGATTGTTTTGAATAGGTCTAGTTGCCATGCTTCCTGAGACTAAGTGAATTTGTTTCACATCTGTTCTATGTCCACAGTACTTTACATTATCTTGATATAATGGACATTTGTTTTGCTTACTCTCAGCCTGTAGCCCTGAAGTCTGCTTAGCATTGCTTCACGTTTATCCTAGATACTTCTGTGATTTCTCCAGGAACAGTGAAAATGGTATGCATGTTATTAACAGCACTGTTTCTGCTTTGATCTTTATCACTACACTTCTGCTGAGCCTTATACACTTTCACGTCCTTACAACGGAAATTTGTAGACTCTACCTCAACTGTGTTCACTGTGTAAGCCTCTCTAGCACTTATCTTAAAGATTTTAGGGAGATTTTTAGGGAGCTGCTACAGAGGAAGTAACAAATTTCTACAGTTGAAAATGTGCCATACTACAAATTCTCAATAGCAGTGCTGTGTGATCACTTCAAAACAAAAATTTAACTGCTACATGCCTGCCCCTCAACATCTCTAGAAATTTGTTCATTGTTTCCCACCTCTTGCTCCTGATTCATTCCTATTTCCCTATTTCTGAAGCATTCATACCTGTAGAAAATTTAACTGTAAAAGTGTGCATCTTAGAAAAATAGAAAGTCCCTTTAACCAATTTCCCATTCCACTGGAGTTCCAATTTTTCCTTTTCCCATTCATAACGAAACTTTATGGAAAATGTATTATGGCTTCCTATATTTCCTCACTAACCATCCCAAGCTTAAAATCATTTCAATTTGGCTCCTGCCTTTAGCACACTAGCAAATCTGTTCTTTCTTGTCAATAACGTACACATTTCTAAGTCACATTAATATTTTTTACTAATGTGATTCAGATTCTCAGAAGCATTTGACATAGTATCATTATCTGTTTTTCTCAAAATGTTCTTCTCTCCTAGCTTCCATATGCCCTCTACCATTCTATCCCTTCCATGCTTTCTTGGCTTCTTTTTATTTATCTGGAGTATAAATTTTGAAGGTTGTGGGGGCTAGATCCTAGACTTTCTCTTAATTTCTCTGTACTTTCTCTTTGGCTATTTGATCTATTCTCCTGGCTTTAAATATCATCGATTCAGTTAAGTAGCTTTGCTGACACAACAATTCAATGCCTGGCTGCCAACCAAAAGGTTAATGGTTTGAACCTACCTGGCAGCTCCATGGGAGACCTGGTAATCTGCTTCTGTAAAGATTATAGCTAAGAAAATCCTGTAAGGCAGCTCTACTCTGTCGTATGTCACTATGACTTGAAATCAATTCACCATACCTATGATAGTTACGGTTGTGTGTTAACTTTGACTACACCATGATTCTAAGAGGTTTAAGCAGTTCTGATGTAGTCGTCCCCCATGATGAGATCTGATGCAGTGGAATCACTTCTGTGATGAGAGATGCTAAGAGTAGCCAATTAGTTGAAAGGGAGTTTCCTCAGGATATGACCTGCTTCCAATATATATATATATATATATATATATGGATCCTGCATCTAGCTCATCATCATCCGGTTTCTGGAGCTGAACCAATGGCCTGCCATATTGCCTGCCAATCTTGGGATTGTTGCCTTCACAGTCTATGAGCCAACAATGTGCCATTTAATCTGCTGAGCTTGGATTTATCATCCACTGAGCCAGCAGCCTGCTATGAAAAAAAAAGAAAGAAAAAAAAAAAAAAAACTCATTGCCGTCTAGTAGATTTGACTCATAGCAACCCCTCCTTGGGTTTCCAAGGTGGTATCTCTACGGAAGTAGATTGTCCAATCTTCCTTCCAAGGAGTGGTTGGTGGGTTTGAACCACCAGCCTTTGGTTAGCAGTCAAATGTCTAAGGCACTATGCCACCAGAGCTCCTGCTATACTCCCTGCCAATCTTATTTTTGTCAGACTGTGCAGCTTCATGAGTCAGGAGAATCCTCCAGCTTGATATTTGACCCACAGTCTTGGGACTTGCCAGTCTCTACAACTGTTAGAGCCATTTCCCTGAGATAAATCCCCCCCCCTTTTTATATATACATACATGCATACATACACATATATGTGAGCTCTGGTGGCGTAGTGCCTAAGACATTTGACTGCTAACTAGAAGGCTGGCGGTTCAAACCCACCAGCCACTCCTCGGAGGGAAGGAAGGTTGAGCAATTTACTTCTGTAGTGATACTGCCTCAGAAACCCAAAGAGTGGTCACTGAGTAGGATCTGACTTGATGGCAGTGAGTTTGGTTTTGTTTGTATATACGTAAGTTTCACTGGTTTTGGTTCTCTAGAGAACACCTAGCTATAACAACACCATATAGTTAAAGCTACTTCTCATCCTAAAGAGAAAGACTATTTCTTGCTTAGCTGAAAACAAGAATTGGAACTGTATCATTTAGGACCTTTTCACTCCGTTTCATTTTGCCACCAAAATCAGCAGAGAAGTAACAGTCTATTTTGTCTTATTATTATGTATTTAAAAGTCTTCATTTAAATATTAACCACTATTAATATTCACTCCTTCCTCAGAATTGTTATTCTCTAACTTTTCAACATCCATTGAGTTACTATGCATATTATATAATACACTATGAGTGTTAAGCATGGCACAACACTATTCCTGGTGAGGGATGATCATTTAAAACTGCATATGAGTTGATACCTGCAATCCAGACCTGTCTGTGGGAGAATATAGAAAACATACACACAAACAATATTTAAATGTCACAGCAGACAATATATGTTTATTAATGTACAAGAACAATTGGTACAACCTTCAGAGGAAGAAAAGATGAATGTTAGCTGGAAAAAAAAGTGCTGAAATCAGCTTGATGATTCCTAAAAATAACAAAAACAACTTAAGAAACTAGATCTAGGAGGCCTTTCTCATTCCAAGTCTTTATATTTAATAATTCAGAAAAACGCCTAAATAATCTTGTCATAGTTATGAGACATAAAAGTTCCCACCTACATTTTCCTCCTCTGGGGTTTAGTGGGAAAGTGATATCCCACTTTTAGTGCATGCTGCCATCTTGTAGGATTTTGTAAAGCTATATGAATCTGAAGGAGCTCTGGTAGCGTAGTGCATAAGGCACTTGACTGCTAACCAGAAGGCCAGCGGTTCAAACCCACTAGCCACTCCTCAGAAGGAAGGTTGGCAATCTACTTCCTAAGTGATATTGCCTTGGAAACCCAAGGAGGGGTTGCTATGAGTCAGGTCTGACTCAAAGGCATATAACAACAACAACATATGAATCTGAAGAATGGGACTCATTCTACCAAACCAGCACTAGCAACCCCTTAGAACATATGTGTCCCACTAATTGTATCAAAATCCATACTACTCCCCAAAATTATGTTTTCATTTCATTCAAAATGTTTTCTATTACTGAAAACACATGATATTTATATTAAAATGTTTACAATGAATACAAATTACACTATCCAAACACACATTGAGTCAATTCCAACTCATAATGATCCCCATTTGGTTTCCAAGGCTGTAAATCTTTATAGAAGTAGAATGCCTCATCTTCCTCCTGCAGAGTGGCTACTGAGTTTGAACTTCCAAACTTGTAGTTATCAGTCAAATGCCTTACACACAATAATCAAAAAAGGTAAGTAGAGAAAATGAAAGGCTTTTCTAGTCCTACCTCCTCCAAGATTTTCTTCTCTAAGAAGAAATAACGGTGGTGATTACTCTCATCTGGATACTGCTATCAGTCACTTTTTTCACACTAGCCCTTTTTGTTGGCACATAAACTACATTTTTTATGTATTAGTATTACAATATGTCTCAAATATTTTTAATCATGTATCTTTTAAATTCCTAGAAAGTAGATGTTAAACCTGTTATCTCTGTTCTATTTCATATCTATAAACACACATGAGATTAGTAATGATTTTATAATGAGTGCACAAATATTGTTTTATTAACATTAATGATGTTTCCCTACATTTTGCTTATTAATGAAAGATCTGTTGTATTCCACCTTTAATGATGATGATGATCATAGTAGTAGTAGTTGTCATAATAATAATAAAACATGTTGAATATGAACTAAATGCCTAGCTCAATGCTGGGTTCCTTAGATGTATTTTCTCATTAGATTCTAGAAATAATCTATGATACTTCTGCTAATAATATCACAGGAAAAAACTAAAATTTAGAGTCCTATAGCTACATTATGTGTGCTCTGGTGGTGTACTGCCTAAGACATTTGACTGCTAACCAGAAAGCTGGCAGTTCAAACCCACCAGGCACACCTCAGAAGGAAGACTGGACAATCTAATTCCATAGGGATACTGCCTCAGAAACCCAAGGAGGAGGGGCCACTATGAGTTGGAATCGACTCAATGGCAGTGAGTTTGGGTTTTGTTTTGTTTTGGTTTGGTTTTTGGTTTTATAGCAACTTTCCAAAGGTCATATAGCTAGTATTCATACTGAGGATGGCCAGGGCTGTGCAATTCCAAAGCCCATCAACACTGTTAGTGCCCATGCTATGCTAAACAAAAGGCCACCTTCTTTCCAAGGCCAGTCCTTTGCTTTCTTTCTCAGTCTCCAAATTCACTTTTTTGTCTTACAAAACTCCATTAACAGAGTATGTTGTGAAAAATGCAATCAATGTCACTGAACTAGACATGTAAAAATTTGTCAAACTGACAAATGCTTTGTTAGACATGTTTTCATTACAATTAGAACAAAGCACAAAAAGTAGAGGAGTAACATGAAAATAAAATAAAAAGTTGAATTGGCAGTGACCAAAATGGTAAATTTTATGTTATGTGAATTTCACCTCATGAAAAAAGAGCAAAAGCCATCAAAATCAAACAGGACAGAATTGAAGTCTTTTTAACAAATGATAAAGTGACATTTAGAGAGCACCTTTGCCATTTTAAATTTTTAGAAGTATATGAAAAAGTGAATTCTGACTATAACGCCAGAATTTTTTCCTGAAAAATCACTTTTCTTCATCCTCTTCAATTAAAGGGTTAGATGCTTAGTTTTCCCCTTGTACATTTGTATGTGTAAAGTGAGGAGATACCTTAGAATAAAAAGCTCAGATTCACTGGGACATGGAAAAGACTTATTTGGAGATTAGATTCTAATCTTTTAATGCTGACATTTTAATCCTCAGAAGCCTATAAAGTAATTTAGTGGCATAAATTGTAGAAAGACCCAATTATTCTGAGGAATTTTACTGACCTTTCTTAGCAACTTCTAACTCATACAAACCAAAGAATAATGGAATATCATAGCTGGATATGGACCATAAGAATAATCTAGTTCTATTCCATTGTTCTTACAGTGAAAAATTGTGAAAATGCCTTCCAAAAGCAGTTGACTGGTTCAAAATTTCACATTCAGCTAGACCAGATTAGACCAGAAGGCTGATTAGTATTGTTTTCACTGAAATTCAGGATCATGCATTCTGGAGATGAATGTTGATTTTCTTGTATGATATATAAATAGCGCTTATTTCTGCAAATCATTTGTTAGTCTTACGGAATAATCCTCAAGATTGCACAGCCAGCTAGACCAGATTAGATCACTACAGTTAGAATTTGCTACAGTTAGGCTGCTACAATTAAACCACTACTATTATGGGTCAGGGATTTTAACATGAATATTGATTGAGGCATTCATACATTAGGTAGTGTTTACATATATAAATCATTTGCATTAAGTTTGTTTGTTTTACTGCTATGAAAATTAGTGCTTAAAAACAATTCTAAAATAATAAAATGGGCCTTATCTGTCTATATTTGAAAACAAAAACAAAGGGAAAAATGAAACAGTGCTTTCAGTTATCTAACTGAGAGTCACAGCTTACTTTACAACCACATAACAAATAACACAAAAATCTGGCTGTTTGTGTGTACATGGTCAGCAAGAAAAGTCGTTTACTCAATCAAGGCTATGTTACATGCCATAAAGACAGGTAATAAAGCCAACATATTTCCTGAAATTTGTATGGCAAAAGATTGTCCTGTTTACAGCATTTCTTGGCGTAGTAATATATTTCTCTGGCATATTCAAAGTGGACAAAGAGCCTGTTGTTAATACAAAAAAATCACCCCCCTCCTCTTTTCTTGTTATTTGATACCTCTTACAAATGATCTGGGTACTGAAGCAAAGAAATGGCAAGAGAATGTTAGGAGTTTTGTACTTACTCTTGGGTGGGAAAATGACTAAGCTCTGTTTGTTTTTTTCAGCTTTATAGAGATGAGGATCTGTGATGTGCTCATTTTTCCTTTGCCTCTTTATGTCACCCCTTCCAGATCTTGCTCTTAGGGTACAGGAATTCATTTCCTTGATTCCCGAGTCACGTGCTTAGTTGGGAACTCATTCATGGTTTTCAGATACAGTCTTTTTCTTTGTGGTATATAAACGGGAGCTAGGGCCATCATGCTAATCCTGGAGCTTCTTGGACTAAGGTAAGAAAGGGGCCAACCTTGAAGGTATGACACAAAAGAAAAAATCATGGAGTATATTGTCTGCAAAGATGATTACCAGCTATCTCTCCCATCCATGTTCATACATGCTGCTCCTTCTATCAAGGGGAGAGGTACACTTCCATATCTCTTGAGCCTAGTTTGAACTTGTGATTTACTTTGATCAACAGAAAGTGGCAGAAGCAATGTGCTAGGACTTTTGATCCCAGACCTTAAGACTTATAGATTCTCCCTCTTGCTGTCTCGGATGCCAATTACCACTTCAAGAAGCCTGACTGGCATTGGAAAAAGAGAGACTTGAAAGGGAGAGAAAAAGACCAGATGGTATCCATCATTACAACCACCTCAGGCGAGGCGATAAACCTGGGAAGAAGGCCATCTTGAATTTTCCAGCCCCAGCTGAGCTCTCAGCTAAATGCAGCCCTTTGAAGGACTCTAGTAACTCCCCCTACAGCTGAACCCAACCAGCCTCTGGAATCATGAGAAATAAGAAATTTTGATTGTTGTTTTAAGCTACTAAATTTTGGGATAATTTGTTATGCAGCTGTTCTGGTTATCTAGTGCCACTCTGACAAGAATATGCCACAAATGGGATGGTTTTAACAAACAGGAGTTTATTCTTACAATTTGGAGGGTTTGAGTACAAGTTCAAAGTGCCAAGCTCTAGGGGCTGGGTGAAATCCCCTCAACCTTGGGCTTCACCTCTGCCTCCAGCTCCCAGCCCACTGAAGCTAGTGGCTGTTCTTCACTCAGATAGCTGCTGGCTGCTGAGGCTGCCAAGCCCAAGGTTGGCAAGTAAAAAAGCACAGTCTCAATGTTACCAAACCACACAGCAGGCCGTTAATTCAAATCCACTCTATATCCTCCAGGTCAGCAGAGCATGTCAGGCTGTTGAACAACGATATGGCTACATGCAGGGTACAAACGTGCCATAAGCTAGAGACCATTCCCCAAGGCTTTTGCTTATATACAGGAAGCAGACCACATTCCCAAAGGCAGCTACTCAGCTGTCCACAGTAGATTCTACCATGGAGTTGATTACAAGTCTCATCATGGGGACTACTACATCCAGCTGCCCAGCCACTCAACCAGGTCTAGCCAAATTGACACAAAAACATAACCACCACAGCAGCCGTAAATAACTGAAACATAATCCTACCACAGTTGCCACAG
Source organism: Orycteropus afer afer (assembly GCF_000298275.1). NCBI lineage: Eukaryota > Metazoa > Chordata > Mammalia > Tubulidentata > Orycteropodidae > Orycteropus > Orycteropus afer. The sequence goes on from NW_006921772.1 coordinate 3,994,796, forward strand.
CAAGCAATTTAACGTCAAAGCCTTCTACCCTTACAGAATCTGCTTTTATGTAAGTGACTTTGCTACAGCATTTGGTACCTCTGATTATGCCTTTCCCAAACTTAGCTTGCTGAGACACCACTCTTTGCTGATTCTTTCCTAATCTTGATTCTTCTTCATCTCTATTACGGGGCTCTTTCCTCATCACTTCATTAAATATGAATGGCTCTCAAAGTTTGGATCTTGTTTTCCTTCCTCTTTCATGCCATGTATTCTCCATACAATCATCCATAGCCCATGTCTTCCATAACCATCTATTATTTAATTTCCAAAATTTCAAACTCAAACCAGATGCCTATTCTGACATCTATGTTGTTGTTGTTTTATGCCGTCAAGTCAGATTTGACTCATAGTGACCCCTCCTTGGATTTCTGAGGTGGTATCACTATGGAAGTGCCCAACCTTCAACATCTAGGCATAGATAATAATGAAGTTCAGTATATTAATTAGGAAGTTATGTTTTAAATATTTTTACATTTGTTTTAATGTAATTAGTTTATATAATTTTTGTTATTAAAATATATATGACAAAATATTTCTCATTTCAACATTTTTATATGTATGTTATTACAAATGTAGTGATGTTAATTATGTTCATCATGTTGTGGAGCTATCACAGCTATCTATTTCAAATTTTCCCATCACCCTTAATGTAAAATCAGTGCTCCCTTAGCAATTGTTCCCCCTTTCCCCTCCTTCCACCTCTGGCATTCATTCATGAACTTTGGGTTCTATACATGTGCTTATTTTAGGTATTTTATATAAGTAGGATCATACAATAAGTTAGTCATAAAAAAACAAATATAATTTAAATTTTAATAGTGTCCATTTAACAACCAGGTTGCAATATTCCTGAAATTTGGCAATCAGTTCTCTTTAGCCAGGATGTGCTGGCTCTAGCCTTTTATTGGGTATGCCCTAGGTATTCTTCTGTTTGCCCTTAAAGAAAGCTGGTGGGGTCCCACAGCTGAGTTCTCTGTCCTCAGCCTCACACAAAAGCTTCTGCTAATTTTTTACTTCCTAACTCAAGCTTCTGTGACATGATCTCTTACCTATTCAGACAGATAACATTTTTCTCCTCTCTTTCCCACTTTGATTACAAACTTACATCTCCTTGTAGCATTTATGCCAAATATTTTGATTTTTTAATTAATCACTTACTAAACTAATATTTTAAGTGCCTATAGCAAGGAATGGAACTCTGGTGGCATAGTAGTTAAAGCATTTGGCTGCAAACCAACAGGTCAGAGAATCAAGCATACCAGCCTTTCATGGGAGAAAGATGAGGAAGTCTGCTTGCATAGAGATTACAACTTTGGAAACCCTATGGGGCAGTTCTACTCTGTCCTATAGGGTCATTATGACTTGGAATTGACTTGTGGACAGTGGGTTTTTTTTTTTTCCTTAAAGCAAGGCACTATGGTTTTGGTTTTTGTTTTCTGTTGTTTTTTGATAGCAAAGAACTGAAAGATGACTTGATGGCATAGTGGTTAAGCACATGACTGGTAACTGAAACTGGTAACAAACCCACTGTACCTTCCACAGGAGAAAGATGTGACAGTCTGCTTCCATAAAGATTAGAACCTTTTAAACTCTGTGGGACAGTTGTACTTTGTGTTATAGGTCCCTATGAGTTGGAATCTGCTTGATAACATTGAGGTTTTTTGTTTGTTTGTTTTTGCAAAGAACTGTAATCTGTAATAGATTTTCAGTTGATTGTGTAGGAACACATGCATGAATGGTGAGTGGGGAAGATGAAAGTAAAAGCTGCCATGAAAGCACAGTTCTTTCCACGGTCCTGACAGCTAGCAGGAACAAAACAAGTGCCTCTCACTTTCATCAGCGTTAGTGAGATAACACAAAGAATAGCAGAGGGAAGTCTGTCAGCACTCTCCTTAGTAAACCAACAGCAAGTTCCTTAGAAGACCAGAAGTATGTCAGAATAGTCTCCTTTAAAGTATCTGCCAAAATACGACATTTTAAATTTTGCTGAAAATTTTAAAGTAACAAGCATAGTCAAAGATAATAAAAAATGTACAAACCTTATAGGACCCTCAGGAAGCAAGAAGGATTTATCCACTTCTGATTAATACTGATGATAACATAGACACAATCTAAGGATTAATTAGTGATAATATTATAACCACTTCCAATTAAGAAAGCAAAACAGCTATGAAGAAACAATGGCAGAACTTTTTGATCACTCTAAACATTACTCGTAATATACTTTGAGTCTAAAGCAAAAGTAGTAAAGCTGAGCCCTGTCTACATCACCCTCTTTCAGGTGATTGTGTATCTTATGTTTGAACGTGTTCTGTGATGGGGAACTCACTACCTCTCTCATGTATGATGCATCTGGCAAAACATGAAAACCAGTCAGACTGATAATAGAGTTCTGAAACTAAGCCAGTCTCTTATCATGGCTGTCCTTCTTTCAAACAAGGATTGGCAAAAGATGACAGCACATCACCAAGGTCCATGGGGAGTTGTTGCCAACAGACCAAAAAGATCTCTGTAAAGACTAATTTTAAAACCAGCATGTAGCCTACACTGTAGCCACATAATCACAAAGTGACCATCTTGGCATGGTCACTTTGTTCAGAGTGGTGTGACGATTTCAAGTTGCCACAGATCAGTCCCAGTAAAAATGAATATGTTTGTTGAACACCTACTGTGTTTAGTGCTATCATCACTAACTTTACACCACCAGTAAAACCAAGTTCTTATAGTAAAGTAAGAAATTTACCAAAAAGTTGAAAATTGTCATGCTATATCTATAACTCATAGAAGAATCTTATTATCTAATATCCAAATTTTATAGATGAACAGTGAGGTTACTTGCCCAAGATAACATAGGTAAGATGTGGCAGAGTTAAATTTGAATGCAGGCCTTCTAACTCCAAAGCTTATGTTCTTTATCCTACATTCTTAAAAAAAAGAAGACACTCTGGTGGTGCAATGATTAAGGCATTAGGCTGCCAATCAAGAAGTCAGCAGTTCAAACCCACCAGCCACTCTGCGGGAGAGGGTTAAGGCAGTCTGCTTGCATAAAGATGTACAGCCCTGAAAATCCTATGGGACAGTTCTACTCTGCCCTATAGGGTGGCTATGAGTCTAAACTGACTCAATGGCCATGGATTTTTTTTTTTTTTCCATTTAAATAAGTGCATATTTTATGCACGGAACATTAGAATTCCACTAGTTCATTCTGCTAATAATATTAGTCATAAGTTGATAACAGCATCTTTCCATACAGAAGTTAGTGCCAGGAATGTAACTCATCTCATTATATGTTGAGAGATATTTAGATGTAAACACTCATGGCTACAAAGACACAGAGATGGCAGTTTACTGAAATGCAATAAATTATGGGGTTCTTGACTTCTTGCTATGCATATCCTTTATTGATTTAGTGTTGCTCATTTCTTTCATTTAGCAAATTCTTATTGACCAAGAATCAGAAATTGTGCTAAGCATTGGTGATATCACAATGCACAAGCCATGCATGGTTCCTGTCACTCAAAGAACTAACAGAAAAGACATGTGGTAAGCACATAAATTAAAAAGTAAACACATACAAAACTATGATAATCACAGATTGTGAAACTTGTTATGAAGGAAACACACAATGTGATGAAAAAGAGAATAATTAGAAGATGACTACCAAAAGCCAAATAACTCCTTACTGGCATTTTGTAAGACAGTAAATTAGTGGTTTCATGAGGTTGATGGGACAGGGCCAATGGGGAATGAGTTTTCAAGGTAAGAAAAAAGAAAGTTTCTTTTTAGGGTGAAAAAATGTTCTAAAATTAGATTGTGGTGAGGGCTGCACAGTTCTGAATTTTATACTTTAAGTGGGTGAATTTTATGAAATATAAATTATATCCTAATAAACGTGTTAAATAATCTGTCTACAGTGACAACTCACTACTGAATTACTAAGAAGCCAGACTTACTTTTCTCACATTCTAACTTAATTCTTGGAAACTGTGGGAACCTAAATGACTGTCAAAGATATAGGTCAATGTTTCACAGAGCTTGAAAGAACATTGCAATTGATAATACGATATCCAATAGCTTATGCTCTGTAGCAAATTGCTTAGGTTTGGATTCTGGTTCTACTGCACGAAACGTGTGCTCTTGGACAATTTATATTTATTTATTTTTTGAGTCTTAAATTCCTGATTATAAAAGCAGATAATAATAATTCCTAGCCCATAGGTAAGTGAATTACTGTTTTGTGCAATTTTAACCAATATGATATATTTCAAATAGTTCAATAAATGTTAGCCATTTTATTAGAACCTCTCATTTCAAAAATGTAAAACTTCCAGAATTGTACTTTAAGGAAGTTATATATAGTTGCAAAATATCATACAATAAAGTGAGCTGTATTACATCTTGGTATTGGCATCCCATTTTTGTATATATTTAAGAAATAAGACTTCTATTTCATTTTTTCTCCTTAAAGAACAACATTGTTTTATTCAGGCTAAAATAGGTTTCAATTTACTCCTTACAAGTTTATTTGTTTCTTATGAAAGGGGCAATTGGATCAAAGGTAAAGAATCTGCCATTGTGTTCATATGGACATTGTTTAAACTGATGGAAGCTAAAAATAAATTGTGTATTTAATTCCGTTGATATTCTAAAGGTTATGCTACAGAAACGTTTATAGCCTTTGAAGACATGTAGTAGGTGACCCTCAGTTTTAAGGAAATGAGTGAAAGTAACTATTTTCCATCCAGTCATCTCTCATGCAATGGTATCTGTTTTAAAGAATTGCAACATACAGTTAGAATGCTAGAAATTTCAAATATAATTTGATGTAGAAACACAACACAGCAAATATAAAACAATTTTGTAGTAAAATGTAATACTTTTTCGCTAGTTATTTTTGTTTCTTGCTTTTGATTCCTGGGTAAGGTTTAAATTGATTAAGAAAAGTATCATAACATTATGCATGCTTGGATTGCTGACTTAGGAGACAGTTAAAGAAACAAAGAGGTGAGACAGGGAAAGAAAATGACAGAGATAGTCATGACATTCATGTTAGCAGTTTTAAAAAGGCTACGAGTTATTTGATCTTCATATAAATGCTCCCTTCTATTATGAAGCAAATACACAACAGTGGCCACTGTTCTGGAATGCAAGGTTTTATAGACCCAAAGCAATTTATCTAACTAGTCGTTAAAATACTAAAGTCATTTAGAAATGTAAACTGAGAGACTTTTTAAACACCATCCTTCCTATGCGGAAATGAAAGGGATGGGAGCAAAATACAAACTTTGACATTTGACTGCATTTATAATTCTGACAGATTTGGTAAACATTTTGATAATGTTGAGTTCAAGCTTAAACAAATGACAAAGATATGTCCAAAACTTGGATTTTTAAATTAAACTTTATCTTCACATCTGATAACTTACATTGCTAACTTTGACATCATGTTCTGTGAAGAAAATACTTGATTAAGCCAAGAATTAATAATTCCAGTTAGCGGAGCTACATAATTTTCAGCTTAAATATACAAGAATCATTTAGGAGGCCTGGTGTTGCAATGACAAAGCACTCTATTGTTAACTGGAAGGTGGTGGTTCAAACCCACCCAGTAACACCACAGAAGAAAGGTCTGGAGATCTGTTTCCATAAAAATTTCAGTTAAAAAAAATCCTTATGGGGCAGTTCCACTCTTATCACATGGGGTCTCCATGAGTTGAAATCGACTCAGTCCCACTAAGCAATAACAGCACAATTGAACAAGTAGCTATGGAGGATTAAGAAGGACAGAAAAGAATGTAACAGGAAGAAATAATAGCTTAAACAAAGCAGGGCATGTTCTGAGAATGAAAAATAGATCGGCATAGGTGTCTTTATTCTTGAGCAATTCCCTATTTCTCTCTTTTTGAACATCATAATTCAGAAAACTGTGAAGTGACCGTTCAGCATTTTGGCACACCACAATATGTGTCTGGCTTCACCAAAAAGAGATTTCCTAGGTGTTGTATGAATTAAAAGCCCTTGGGGTATGCCTATTTTTCAAGGTAACGAAAGACCTCTTTAAACTGTTAAAGAACAAAGATGTCATTTTGCAGATTAAGATGTACCTTACCCAAGCCATGGTATTTTCTGTTTTTCATATGCATGTGAAAGCTGTATAATGAATAAGGAAGTCCAAAGATGAAATGATACCTTTAAACTGTGGTGTTGGCAAAGAATACTGAAAATACTATAGACTACCCGAAGAACCAACAAATCTGCCCTGGAAGAAGTGCATCCTTTGAAGTGCATCTCCTTAGAAGCAAGAATGGCCAGACTTCATCTCACCTACTTTGGTCACATTGTCAGCAGGGATCACTCCTTGGAAAAGGATATCATGCTTGTAAGGTAGAAGGTCAGCAAAAAAGGGGATCTTCAACAAGGTGGCTTGACACAGTGACTGCAGCAATGGCTTCAAGCATTGTAGGATTATGGTGACAATGCAGGACTAGGCAGTATTTTGTTCTATTTTACGTAGGGTTATGCTCAGATAATTTATTTTACAAGGATAAGCACAAGGCTAGTCCCTATGAGGCACAGGTTAAAGATGTCCCAAATGTCCAACCTTTCCAAACTGCTATACCACTCCATCATCTCTAATATCGACTCCTCCTCCTCTCCTCAGTATTCTCCCTCCTGCCTTAGGGTTCCATATTTCACTGTAACATCTCACAGAACTCACAAACTACCAAAGAAATGGTTCACATGATGGTAGAGGCTGGAAGGCAGGCAAGTCCCAAGTCCATGTGTAGGTCTGGAGGACTCTCCCCACTCTCGTGGTTGCAGGGGCTGGCAAATCCCAATCAGCAGGTCAGATGGCTGGCCTCAAGTGCAGGGGTGAGATAATGATGAACTAAATGCAGGACCAGAGCAAGAGAATTTCCCAGAACATTCACATATACCTTCAAGGAAACTACGTTTGACTTGAATCACACCCTCTAGTAAGGTGGGACTCAAGATACATCCCACCCTAAATAGGCATGTTGTTGTTATGTGCCATCGAGTCAAACCCGACTCATAGCCACCCCTCCTTGGGTTTCTGAGGCAGTATCACTACAGAAGTAGGATTGCCCAACCTTCCTTCTGAGGAGTGGCTGGTGGGTTTGAACCGCCAGCCGTCTGATTAGCAGGCAAGTGTCTTAGCCACTATGCTACCAGAGCTCCCAAACAGGCATCGAAAGTAGGATTTATAATACATCACAAAATGGAGGATGGTGGCTAGAAAGGCCATATTAAGCACTTCACTGCACTAGTTTGTTATGAGTTGGAGCTGACTTGACAACTCCTAACAACAACAATAAGAACGTGCAGTTTATACTCTATTTTTCTTGTCACTCCTGGATATTTTCAAAGATACTGTGGTGCCAGGATTTGGGCATCATCTTCTTTGTTTCTAAAGAACAGCTTGAAGACCCCACTGCAGTATGCAACATAGCAAATGTTCTCGCATTCATGTGGTCTTAATGAATCATTTCGGCAGGTTTCCACAACTCAGTTTTAAGAATAAATGCATCGGAAAAACATGTCTTTTCTTTATTATTTATTTTTAATCTGCCAACAGTAGTGGGATCTTTTTCTGTTCCAGGGGAGAAACAGAGCAAAGAAGATGTTCATCACATGAATTTAATGAAAGATGACTAGCAGGCTAATTAATTTCCTTTCACCAAGCAGATTGGATTTTTTGTTGCTAGAATATTCTATTTGGAAAATGATTTACACAAACCACAAGCCATTGATTTGATTTAAAAAACTTATTTTAATGTAACTGTTTACTTTGTATGTTTTTCACTCAATATTGTTAGGAAAAGACAAACTGTACAATTAATCACTTGTACTGTCAAGGATGAAGAAGAGAAAGATTTTTAAAGATATACATGGAATTTTAAAGAAAAATATAAATTCCACACATTTTCTCTTACACTGTAAAAAATTCTCAAAACTTCTTTTCAATTAAATCTGCCTACAAATAGTATCAATTTAAAATATCAAGAGATGTATAGATCATGTTCAATTTGGGCTAAATGCTTACATTTAATATGAGTTCACATATCTCCAGATCTTTAAGTACTTCCTCTTCTGAAGTCTACAAGAAAACACTTAGAATTCTTTGCGTTGTGGTGGTGAATTTTCCTATTTTTGCTATGTCAGAAGGTCCCATAGACATTTACAAGTGATAGGTACTCAGTGAATGTTGATTGTCTGATTGCCAAAGTATTATGTCTCAGGAAGCTGTACAATAACAGGTGAAATTTTAAGAAGTCATTAAAATTGTACTCCATTGTCTTATATACAAGCACAAAGTTACTGATATAATCATGATTATGCTACTTTAGATGATGGATATGTTTTGTATTCAGTTTCTCTCTGTTCTAAAAATTATCCATATATAAAGTTCTCATGAAGCTTCCCGTTGTTGACTAGCAAAACCTATGCCATCTTCCCACATAATATACAATGTGGGTTCATGTGATTTTTATTCTCAATCTTGGACATTTAAAAATATATACTTTGGCTTCACCAGTTATCCTCCAAAGCCTACCCAGTTCTCTCTTTCTCTCTACCACTCCAGTAAGTTGTGATGGAAATCCCAGTTTGCCTTGGACTTTCTCATTTTAGTCCTCAAAATTCCCAGTCTTGAGAAACCCCTCCGTCCTGGGCAAACAGGACTGTTGGTCACTCTAGATCTTTTATCATTTCTTCTGTAAATATTTCAAATCAAATAATGTATCTCTAAAATAAATCATTGGAAAACAAATATACCTTGTCTTTTTCATACAAAAAAATAATGATTATTTAATATCATCAAATACACCATTAGTGTTTCCTCTCTCCAAATGCAATAATTATTTTAACAATTTGTTTCTGGATTAGGATACCCTTAAAATCTATAAATTGTGATTGGCTGATATATCTTAAATGTTTTTAGCTTTTTTAAATTTTCTTCTGTTTTGTTGTCAATCTGTAGCATAGCTTTCTTTTGTCTCCTTCCTTTCTCCTCTCTTTGTCCCTCTCCCTTCCTTTCAGTTTGTTATTGAAGAAGCAGGTCATGAATCTTGTACAGTTTCCCACAATTTGGATTTCACTGAGTGTATACTCATGGTGCAATTTCATAGGTTCCACTTACCCTTACTTATCTTGAAAATTGCTAGTTAGATTGAGAATCTTGGCCATATTCAAGTTACAATTTGGTAAAGAAGGGCAGTACAACATCAGAGCTGGGTCCTTCCTTCAGGAAATATATGATGTCTGCCACAAAATATCAGCTATTAATTAAATATTCAATATTTCCTAGACCTATATGTAATCCCTATATCACATATTTATGATATTTATTCTAGACACATCAATAAAGAAAATATTTCACAAGTATTTTAAATATACATAAACCCACTGCCATCAAGTTGATTCCAAGTCACAGTGGTCATATGGGACAGAGTAGAACTGCCGCATAGGGTTTCCAAGGTTGTAAATCTTTACAGAAGCAGACAATCATATCTTTCTCCCATGAAGTGAGTGGTGTTTTCAAACCACCTACCTTTTGGTTAGCAGCAGAGCACTTTAACCACTAAATTACCAGGTCTTCTATAAAGTATACATAGGTCTTGCATAATTCTTGTTCCTTCAGTCTAGTATTTCTCATTGCTACATTGGCACTCAGGGTAGAAATTGGCCCATTTATGTTTCTAATCATTGTCATTACTGATCATTTAAGTTAACTCTTCTTCCCAGACGTATTATCATTTTAAAAGGGAATTTTTAAGGCTCAAAACAATCACTCCAGAAGTTGTACCAGTATAGAAGTAGGAAAAAGCCAGTATTCCAGGGCTTGACTTTGCTTTGTGCCCCCTAATTATAGATCATAAAGAATCACTTAAGAGACTTATTTATTTGCAGTACTTCTCATATTAATGATATTCATTATTTGGGTATATTATATATTTCAGGAACCCTGATGGTGCAATGATTAAGTGCTCAGAGCTAACCAAAAATTGGTGGTTGGAACCCACCCAACAACTTTGCAGGAAGAAAAGACGAGGTAATCTGTTTCTATAAAGATTAAGAGCCTATGGGGGCAGTTCTACACTGTCACAGAGGGTCACTATGAGTTGATATTGACTCAATAGCACACAACAAGAACATATATATTGCAAATTTTTTTTCTAATCTGTAGGTTTTTTTTTTTTTTTTAATTAAGGTGATTCTGGTCTTTAGAAGTTTTTAATTTTCATGTTGCTATCTATAAATTTCTTTTAAGATTTCTTTTTCTCTTTTCTATCTTAATAATTCCTGGAAGTTGGTAATTGTTTAAAAATTTAGTTTTCTAAATTATGTTTTGTCTCTATAAAAAAAACAAAACAAACTCACTGACATCAAGTCAAACCCAACTCATAGCGACTCCTCCTTGGGTTTCTGAGGCAGTATCACTGCAAAAGTAGATTGTCCAACCTTCCTTCCAAGGAGTGGCTGGTGAGTTTAAACCACCAGCCTTCTGGTTAGCAGTCGAATGCTTTAGGCACTATGTTGTTATTGTTATGTGTCATCGAGTCAGACCCGACTCATAGCAACCCCTCCTTGGGTTTCCAAGGCAGTATCACTATGGAAGTAGATTGCCCTATCTTCCTTCTGAGGAGTGGCTGGTGGGTTTGAACCACCAGCCTTCTGGTTAGCAGTCAAGTGCCTTAGGCACTATGCTACCAGAGCTCCCAGAGCAGAAGCAGAGTGTTTGTCAAATTAAAATAATATATTAGTATTGAAGCAGCCAAAAGAAGGATTTTTGTTCTTTTCTATTTCTGAGGAAATGTTACCAAATTGCATTCACTTAGTACCACAACTGATACCAGTTGTCACTGAGTCATTTCTGATTCATAGTGATGCCATGTTTGTCAGAGTAGAATGGTGCTTCATAAGGTTTTTGATGGCTGACTTTTAGGAAGTAGATAGCCAAGGCTTTCTTCTAAGGTGCCTCTGGGTGGATTCAAACCACCAATCTTTCAGTTAGCAGCTGAGCATGTTAACCATTTGTACCACCCAGAAACTCCATTCACTTAATAAGTTTCTATTAATCACTTAGAAAAAGCCACCGGCACTAAAGGCAATATCAAAAGGAGGAAATGACACCCTGATGGTAAATAAGTTTCATTATAAGTGCTAACTCAGTCAGCTCTGTTAGTAGTGAGACCTGAAATAAAGCCCTGTGAATATTTATGGCTAAAAATTTATCTAGACTCAGGAAGAAACAAAATTCTGAATAATTAACAATTCAGCCATAAGTTTGGGACAAGGAAGTGATGGTATACCTGCCAAATATTTCCTGAACCTTTACAAAACCAACTCCCTAACAAGCTCTATTTTACTTTGTTAAGTTGGTTTCCTAAGCTGACCAACAAATGCTCGGTGTATTGAAAAACGCAAGTAGGTATATGATGATAGCTTTATTCATCTGGGTGCATAAGTTAACCTTGAAAAAATAGAAACTGTCTCTATGCCAAATGTTATTGGGTGAAGTCTCCTGTAATTTATATTGGGATTATTTTGTACATTGTAGTAATATTTTACAGCCAATGTAATGTTGAAATTATTCCTACAGTGAAAATATTCAAGTAATTGTATGAATATACCTTGAAAAAAGTGTTCATTATAGTGTATGTACAAAAATAGCCAACAGAAATCTTAAGGACTGGGCTATTTCTCATGCAAATTTAGAAAAAGCTCCAAAAGTAGGTATCATGAAAATTAGCAGTCATATAATTGTCAGAAAATTAGGGAACTGGTTAGTTTTTCAAGATCCAGAGTCACCCTGGAAGCTTGGGTAGCTTAGTGCCTAAGCCACCTAACTGCTAACCAGAGGGCTGGCAGTTCAAACCCACCAGCCACTCCTCGGAAGGAAGGTTGTTGTTGTTGTTGTTGTTATGTGCCGTCGAGTCAGACCCGACTCACAGAAAACCCTCCTTGGGCTTCCAAGGCAGTATCAGTATGGGAGTAGATTGCCCCATCTTCCTTCCCAGGAGTGGCTGGTGGGTTTGAACCGCCAGCCTTCTGGTTAGTGGTCAAGTGCCTTAGGCACTATTTCCATAGTGATACCACCTTGGAAACCCAAGGAGTGGTCGCCATGAGTCGGTCCAACTCGACGGCACATAATAACAACAACAGAGTCACCCTACCAGTTCTCCCTTCAGAAACAGAAGTCCAACAATATACATTAAGGCATCTCCTCTCTTAATATGTATCAGCTACAACTACTTTTTCTGTCTTTTCCTGTATATTTTCTGCTTTTGCTTCACTTCCAAATCAATAATTCACTCTTTTTTCTATAAAAGTCTTTTACTGGCTTGTGCTTACACATTGATTCTGTTTACTCTTGTCTACTGCTACTTTTGCCCATCTTTCATTTTCTGTTCCCATAACCAAGCAAATGACCTCTGACCCTTTACTTAATTGTTCACATTGCCAAGGGAAAGGGAGTCCTTGATCTTATACAGCTTTTTCCAGGCTATTGATTGACTGCTCTTTAGTTACAGGTCAATCCTAGTTTAATCACATTCAACCAGAGGGGTGGCATCTTTATAACACTGTCATGTCAACTTGAACAGAAGGGAATTCTGAAGCTCATTGCAAAATACATTTACTTTTGAGAATATTAATATCTATTATAAAACATTATACATTTATAGTTCATATAACTATACAATTATAGTTTATAAAACATTGGTAACTTGTCAAATGTTTTAAGGATAAATAAGTAGTAAGCAAAGAGATGTGTTAAATAAAAATAAGTCCACAATAATATATCAGCCTAAAATAGAGATAGAAAGGGATACACAGATTGTAAGTTATCTAATATTCATGAGTCACTTGTCAGATAATCCTGTATGGTGGTTTGTGTGTTATTATGTGCCAAAAGGGCTGGGAGACCACATCTTCTGACCTCCTCTAACCCCACAAGGGGAAGACAGAATCACCATCAGTAGTTCAAGGCCTATCCCTGTGAGGCCAGACATGCCACCTCCCTCCAACCCTGACACCAACCATTCCTAGCAGTGCTTCTCTGCTAGGTTTGATAATTTGCTGTAGTGGCCATACAGATTATGGGGTTTATTAGGGAAGCACCAGGCTACAATTCAAGTTCAGGAAAAATGTTCAGTCTCTCTCAGCCCACCGTCTCTCAGCCAACAGTCCCTCTCAGCCACTGTCCCAGCAATGAGTGTCTCTCAGTGTCTTTTTCTCAGCAGCACGTGTCTCTCAAGAGTGCATTTATCTCAGCAGCACATCCTCCTCAGCCAGCAGTCAGAGAGACTCCTTCTGCCTCTAGGAGGCCTCCTTTTGAGCCTGGCAGAGTGTCCAAACTAACCAAGCCCAACATCAAAATTCCGTACACCTGAGAGAGAGCAAACTTGCCAGAAAAATTACTTTGTTCTGCTCCCAACAGAAATACCCCAGGTGGATAACTAACAATCACGGCTACTTGGTTGCTTATGACCAATTCCACCACAGAGTTTACAAAGACCTATGGCTAGAAAAGCCATACCAGGTAATTTACTACACTGCACTATGATGCTGGAAAAAATGTTACTGGAATGTCAAACATTAGCAGGATCACTTATTCTGGTTACCTAGTGCTGCTCTGACAGGAATATACCACAAATGGGATGGCCTTAACAAACTGGAGTTTATTCTCTTACAGTTTGGAGGCTTTAAGTCCAAGTTCAAAGTGCTAGGCTCTAGGTGAAAGCCCCTCAATGTTGGGCTTCAGCTCTGCCTTTTGCTCCTGGCCCACTGGAGCTACAGGCATTTCTTCACTCAGGCAGCTACTGGCTGCTGAGGCTAACAAGCCCAAGGTCAACAAATAAAATGACACAGTCTTGATCTTACCAAACCACATGGCAGACCACTGATTTAAGTCCATTGAAAATACCAAGGTCGGTAGAGCCTGTCACACTGTTGAGCAATGACATGGCTACATGCAGGGTTCAAGCATGCCATAAGCTAGAGACTGCTCCCCAAGACTTCTGCTTATATAAAGGAAACAGACCATATCCCTAAGGCAGCTACTCAGCTGCTCACAGTAGATTCCACCATGGAGTTGATTACCAGTCTCATCATGGGGAATACTACATCCAACTGCTCAGTCACTCAACCAGGCCCAGCCAAGTTGAAACACACAAACGTAACCACCACACAGTCACCCATGGTGGGTAGGTTTCAGCAGAGCTTCCAGACTAAAATAGACTATGAAGAAAGGTCTGGTAATCTATCATCATAAATTAGCCAATGAAAATCTTAGGGATCACAACAGAACATGACTGACTCACTTGCATTAGACATGTCATCAGGAAAGGACAATTGCTAGAAGACATCATATTTGGTGAAGTAGTAAGGACAAGGAGGACATGGGAGCCCTTCAGTAAGGTGGATTGGCTCAACCATACCAGTGATCATGAGAATGACACATGAATTGACAATGTTTTGTTCCATTATACATAAGGTCAAGGTAGCTAACAAAAATATTCATGAGGCACCTGGGCACTAAATATTCATGATAACACTAAATATTCAGAATACACTAAATATATATGTGATATATGAAGCACTCAGCATTAGTGAGTGCTTATTTGACTACTCATTATAACACCCATTCTGGCTCCAGTCACCTCTGCCCAAGAAATGTAAACAAAACCCAAATCTATTCAGCAGACTAATTAACAAGCTAAAGCTCTGACCAGGCATAACTGTCCTAATGTCTCTCTGGTAGAGAAGTTTTGTTATTAGCCCAGAACACCTACCAATTATGGACCCTCTTACTTGAACCTGAACCCTATTATTTCTAACCATACCACCAGTTGAAAGAGACAGGACCTATGAATATTACCTGTCCCAGGATTCAGAGAATGTGGTCCTTTCATCCCATGTATACATTATCCATGAGCATACTCGGATGGTGCAAACAGTAGAGTGCTTGACTACTAATCAAAAGGTTGTCTGTTCGAACTCAACCAAAGGCATCTCAGAAGAAAGGCCTGGCAATCTGCTTCTAAAATATCACAGCCTTGAAAACCCTGTGGAGCAGTTCTACTCTTCATGCATGGGGTTGTCATGAGTAAAATATCACTTCTCCGGTAACAGGTTTTATATGTTATTCTTCATGCATTAACATGCTCTCTTTACCGTTGCTTTTCACTGTGTTTTAAATATGATTCTGGCATTTTTAATTTGAGCTGGAATCCTTTCTGTTAGATGGCTGTTGGAATAATTTTTCTGGCCTGTACTTGGAGGCTACAGTTGTATCAAGGTAATTTCCCATATGACACTTGGCTTACTCAGGACTTATAAATAGCACATTTTTAGTTCAGGTTTGTTGCTTGACATGAATGAAAAAGAGTATAATAAATGAATAAATAAAATGATATTCTAATGGTGTTATGGGAGCTCTGGTAGTGTAGTGCCTAAGGCATTTGTCTACTAACCAAAGGCTGGTGGTTCAAACCCACCAGCCACTCCTCAGAAGGAAGATTGTGCAATCTACTTCCACAGAGATACTGCCATGGAAACCCAAGGAGGAGTCACTATGAGTCAGAAATCATTCAACAGCAGTGAGTTTTTTTGAGAGTGGTGTTATGTATTGAACTCTGTCACCCTAGAATATGTGTTGTAAATCCTAATCCATATACCTGTGGTGAATAGAGTTCTGGTGGTGCAGTAGTTGAGGCATTGGGCAGCTAACCAAAAGGTCTGTGGTTCAAAACCCACAGGGGCTCCTTGGGGGAAAAAGATAAGGAAGTCTACTTCAGTAAAGATTTACAACCTTGAAAACCCTACAGGGCAGTTCTACTCTGACCTATAGGACCTCTATGGATCAGAATTAACTAGATGGCAGTGGGTTTGTGCTTTTCTTTTTTTTCTTTTCTTTTCTTTTTTTTTTTTAATATACTTGTGGTTAGAATCCCACTTGGGAATCTCTTTTCTTATATAAATAAGGTAGTATTAAAGTGTATCTCAAATCAATCTCTTTTGAGACATAAAAGAAGATTAAGTGTGCAAGCAAGCAAGCAAAGAGAGACAGAGGAAGATAGATGTAATGCCACAAGAAGATCAGCAAGGAGATAAGGAACAGCTGAAGAGACAAGGAGCTGCTTCCAAAGCTGACAGAGAGAGAAACATTTCCCTAGTGTTACCATCTTGGATTCATTCCCCTAGAGCTGCCATCTTGGATTCGGACTTTTAGCATCCTAAACTGTAATAAAATAAATTCTAGTTCTTTAAAGCCACCCACTCCTGGTATTTCTTTTATAGCAGTACTAGATTACTAAGATAAGTGGTAACTAAAGGGAGAGCCTTAAAAGAAAGGAAATTTTCTGCTCACTTCTTCAGTAGGAATCAGGAGAATCCCACCCACAGTCCTATTTTTACTAGCTAGTTGTGTTTCAATTGCTAAGACTGATACAGCTTCTAATCAGAATATCTTCCTATTATTTATTTAATGCAATTCCACCAGCACTTGCCTTCCCCAAAATATTATAAACCAAAAAACCAAACTCACTGCTGTCAAGTCAGTTCTGACTCATAGTGACTCCTCCTTGGGTTTCCAGGGTGGTATAACTACAGAAGTAGATTGCCCAACCTTCCTTCCAAGGAGTGGCTGGTGGGTTTGAGCCACCAGCCTTCTGGTTAGCAGTCAAATACCTTAGGCACTATGCCACCAGAGCTCCTAAAATATTTTACCTCAACTATATTATTACTCTCCACCACTCATCTGTCAGTTTGT
>NW_006921772.1:4012681-4014466 GCF_000298275.1 Orycteropus afer afer
GGAGCTGATTGTGGAACAGATCATCAACTGCTCATATGCAAGTTCAACCTGAAATTGAAGACAAATAAAGCAAGTCCACGAAAGCCAAATATGACCTTGAATATATTCCTCCTGAATTTAGAGACCAACTAAAGAATAGATTTGATGTGTTAAACACCAATGACCAAAAACCAGAGGAATTGTGGGATGACATCAAGAACATCATCCATGAAGAAAGCAAAAGGTCATTACAAAGACAGGAAAGGAAGAAAAGACCAAAATAGGTGTCAGAAGAGACTCTGAAACTTGCCCTTGAACAGAGAGTAGCTAAAGCAAATGGAAGAAATGACAAGATAAAAGAGCTGAACAGAACATTTCAAAGAGCAGCTCGGGAAGACAGTCAATTATTATAATGAAATGTGCCAAGAACTGGAGTTAGAAAATCAAAAGGGAAGAACACACTCAGCACTTCTCAAGTGGCCAAGAACTTAAGAAAAAATTCAAACATTGAGTTGCAATATTGAAAGATTCTGTGGGAAAAATATTGAACGATGCGGGAAACATCAAAAGAAGAAGGAAAGAACTCACATTGTACCAAAAAGAGGTGGTCGAAATTCAACCATTTCAAGAGGTAACATATGATCAAAAACCAATGGTTGCTAATTTTCCCCAACTTGATCTATAGATTCAGTGCAATCCCATTTAAAATGCCAAGTTATTTTGTGGATAATAGCAAATTGATTGCAAAATTTTATACAGAAAGGGGGAAAAAAAAGAACAGCCAATACAATAATGAAGAACTACTTCAACAGTTACTTATGCAATAAGTAAGCTAAAATAACCAAGACAGTGTGGTATTGATGAAAGAGTAGAAAAATCAGTGGAGCAGAATAGAGATCCCAGAAACAGATCCACAAAAAGATAGTCAACTGATTTTTGACAAGGAGCTAAAATAATTCAATGGAGAAGGGATAGTCTTTTGGAAAAAAAAAAAAAAGAGTCTGGAACAACTAGATATCTACTTACAAAAAAAAAAAAAAAAAGTGAATTTTAACACCGATCTTTAACAAATATTAACTCAAAATGGATTGCAAACCTAAATATTAAATGCAAAACTATAAAAATTTTAGAAGATAGTATAATGAGAAAATCTAACCTAGGATTTGGTAATGAGTTTTTAGATGCAGCACTTAAAGTATAATCATGAAAGAAAAAAAATAATAATAAGTTGGAATTTATTAAAATTAAAACTTCTGTTCTGAAAAAGATGCTCTTAGTGAATTTAAAAAGAAAGAAAAAGCCACAGACTGGGGGGATATGTTTGTAAAATAGATATCAGAAAAATGACTTGTATCCTAGTACTTAAAAAACTCTTAAAACTCAACCACAAGAAAGCAAATAAAAATAAATAAAAAGGGAAAACAAAACACCCAATTAAAAAATTGGGCAAAAGATCTGAACACGTACCTCACCAATGAAAATATGTTGTGCTGTTGTTAGGTGCTGTTGAGTTGGCTCTGACTCATAGTGACCCTAACTACAACAGAATGAAACACACCTCGATTGTATATTGTTGTTGTTGTTGTTAAGTGCTGTTGAGTCGTTTCCGACTCATAGCGACCCCATGCACAGCAGAACGAAATACGGCCGGATCCCACGCCAGCCCCACAATCCCTGCTATACTCGAGCCCATCATCGCAGCCACCGTATTAATCCATCTCATTGAAGGCCTCCCCCTCTTACGTCGACCCTACACCCTACCAAGCATGACATCCTTCTCCAGGGAATGGTCCCTTCTGACAACAT
>NW_006921772.1:4015568-4041955 GCF_000298275.1 Orycteropus afer afer
AATTCCCGGAGCCTTGTTCTTCACCAGTTCTTTCATTGCAGCTTTGACTTCTTCCTTCATTACCATTGGTTCTAGATCATATGCCACTTGCTGAAATGGATGAAGATCGATCAGTTCGATGGTATACCATCTTCAAAATCCTTGCTATGCTTGAGCCCATCGTTGCAGCTTCTGTATCAATATGTCTTGTTAGGGTTTCCCCTTTTTCACTGACCCTCCCCTTTACCAAGCATAATGTCCTTCTCCAGGGAATGGTCCCTTCTGACAACATGACCAAAGTGGGTGAGACAAAGTCTGGCTATTCTCACTTCAAATGAGCATTTCAGCTGCACTTCTTCCAGGACAGATTTGTTCATTCTTCTAGCATTCAGTGGTATTTTCAGTATTCTTTGCCAACATCACAATTCAAAGGCATGAACTCTTCTTTGGTCTTTCTTATTCATTGTTCAGCTTTCACATATTGTGGTAGTGTGCTAGTGAAATTTGTATGTCAGCCCGGCTGGGCCTGGTTAAGTGGCTGGGCAGCTGATGGTAGTGATTCCCCATGATGAGATTGACAATCAACTCCATTGTGGGATCTACCATAAACAGTTGAGTAGCTGCCTTTGGAATGTGGTCTGCTTCCTGTATATAAGGAGAAGTGTTGGGTATAGTCTCTAGCTTATGGCACACTTGGACCCTACATGTAACTGTGTCATTGTTCAGCAGCCTGCCATACTTACAATGGACTTGAATTAATGGTCTGCCATGTGGTTTGGTAACATCGGGACTGTGCCATTTTATTTGTTGACCTTGGGCTTGTCACTCTTAGCAGCCATCTAGCTACCTGAGTGAAGAGATACCTCTAGCTTCAGTGGGCCAGGAGCAAGGGGCAGAGCTGAAGCCCAAGGTCGAGGGGCTTTCACCCAGCTCTTAGAGCCTGGCATTTTGAACTTGGACTTAAAGCCTCCAAACTGTGAAAGAATAAACTCCTGTTTTTTAAGGCCATCCCCTTTGTGGTATATTCTTGTCAGAGCAGCACTAGGTAACCAGAACACATGCATGTGAGGCAACTGAAAACATCATGGCTTGGTCAAGTGTACCTTAGTGCTCAAGGAGACATCTTTGCTTCTTAACACTTTAAAGAGTTCTTTCACAGTAGATTTTCCCAGTGCAATATGATATCTGATTTCCTGACTGCTGCTTCTGTGGATGTTGACTGTGGGTCCAAGGAAAATGAAATTCCTAACAACCTCAATCTTTTCTCCATTTTTTCTGATGTTGCTTAATGGTCCACTTGTAAGGAGTTTCATTTTCTTTATGTTGAGGTGTAATCTGTACTAAAAACCATAGTCTTTGATCTTCATCAGTATTTCAAGGTATCTTCACTTTCAGTAAGTTAGGTTGTGTCATCAATATATCACAAGTTGTTAATTAGTCTTCCTCTAATCCTGGTGCCATGGCTTTCTGTATATAGTCCAGTTTCTATTTGCTCAGAATATGGTTTGAAAAAGTATGGTGAAAAGATACAACCTTGATGTATGCCCTTCCTGATTTTAAGATATACAGTATCAACTTGTTCTGTTTGAACATCATAAGTTATTAGTAAAAACAATGTAATGCCACTACAAACCTACTGCTGTTGTTAGGTGCCCCAGAGTCAGTTCCAACTCTTATGGACCTATGTACAACAGAATGAAACACTGCCCAGTCCTGTGTCATCCTCATAACTCTTACTATGCTTGAGTCCATTTTTGCAGCCACTGTATAAATCCATCTTATTGAAGATATTCTTCTTTTTCTCTTACTCTCTACTTTACCAAGAATGATGGCTTTCTCCAGGTATTGGTCCCTCCTGACATGGTGTGATAGTTTATTCAACAAATTTTTATTCAGTTCAAAAAACTGACAATATCAAATGCTAGTGAGGATGCTGAGCAACAGTTCTCATTCAATGCTTCTAGGAATGCAAGATGCTACAGGCACTTTGAAAGACAATTTGGCAGTTTCTTACAAATCTAAATTTATTCTTATCATATATTCTGTAGTAGTGCTCATGGATATTTACTCAGATGAACTGAAAATTTATGTCCATACAAAAAACTTTTACATGAATGCTTCTATCAGCTTTATTCATAATTGCCAAAAATTGAGAGCAATCTGGTGAATGGACAAATATTCCGTGGCACATACTCAAAATGGAATATTATTCAACAATAACAAAAAAAGGGCTGTCCAACTGCAAAAAGACATTCGGAAACTTGAAAACACACTGCTTAGTGAAAGAAGCCAACTTGAAAAGACTATATATTGTATGATTTCAACTATATGACATTCAGGAAAAAGCAAAAACTATGGTGGCTGGGTGATTAAAACATTTGGCTGCTGATGGAAAGGTTGGCAGTTTGAATTCACCAACCACTCCACTGGAGAAAAATGTGGCATAAGTTTTCACAAGGAGCACGTGAAGAATGTTCTATGCAGTACTGATTGTAAAAATAAAAAATATAACATATCTAACTGTCCATCGGTCAAGGAGCAGATAAATAATTATTTACATATAGAATATATATTAGTTAAAAATTATGTACTTTATTTATAATTACCAACATTAATAAACAAAAGTAATATTGAGTGAAAAAGGTCAATATAATAAAATATATAATATACAAATATATAAGCAAAAATACTATAAAAGGGCTTCTGTTGCTTACCACAATAGGCTTACTGGTATTAAACTGACCTTCTACCACAAAAATAATAAAACCTTGCAAAATAAATGAGGCAGTAATTTTATGGCATTTTGTAGCAAGCAAAGCAATACTGTGATGTTTAAGGAAACAAAAACACATGAGTTTACTGCTGGATTTATCTTGGCCTTCCACCCAGGGGCATTTTCTAGACCACAGCACAGAGAGAAAAAGACACAACAGAGAGTGCCAGATGTACTGAGCTGAGGACACAAGAGTCCAGATTTTAGGGCCCATTGAGGGTGTACCATAAGAAGGCACTTGAGCCATATGATCTAGAGGACTCTGTGGGGTTGGAGATCTCCATGAAAAGAGCTTATGCAATGTATATGCAACCTCCACTGAAGCGCCATAATTTTTCTGGAGCAAACCCATGCTATCTCAAGCTAGAATTTTATATCTGTTAAGAAACAACCAATGGTATACTAGTGTGTCTTGGTCCTGAAACAGGTGGAACACTTAAGTATAGAGCAGGGAGTGAGTGTGTAGGCAGAACCTCCCATCATGACCTAGAGCCTGTAAGACTCTTTAACTCATAAGTTGGACGGGCCCAGAAATAACTCACCATTACTTGAAAGTAATACATCTCAGATTAAGTGTAAAGAGTACCACAGAGAATGGGAGTCATATGAGCAGTAGCTTTGACCTCCATGTGTCCACCGCTGTTGCACCAGCCCCTTCCCCTCAGATAATTCCTAAAGCTGTCTGAGGAATCTATACAATGACCTAAGGTAAGAAGATTTATGGATGGGTCAGTTTAACATACATGTGTATAATGGATGGTAGCTGAATTACAGCCTAATTCAGGGGTAGACTGAGACAGTAGAGATACTGAAGACAGAAAACTTGCTCAACAGGTGGAATTGAAATATAATGTATTTTATGGTTATCCACATTGTAAAAAAAAGGAGAAAAGATTTGAGGTGAGAATATTTAAAAATTCACTGGCAATGCAAATGCTTTTCTTGGAAGAAATGGTCAGAAAATGGAGAACAAAGATACAGGCATATGAATGGGCAAATGGTAGAAGACACAGATTGTGAATATTAACACTCACAAGAGAGTAAAATGACCCAATCAATTGTTGTCAGCCAGCCTTTCTTGTTGCCCCCTCTCCTCATACCAATGCTGGTACAATGGGTACATAAATGAAATAAACTTGATGGCAGAGATGGAGGGTATGTATGGGCACAAAAGAATTATCTCCTAATATTTGTGGCAAATCTAATCTATCTAACCCAACAAAAACAAAACCCACTGCCCTGTAGTCAACTGTGATTCCTAGTTACCGTATAGGACAGAGTAGAACTGTCCCATAGTATTTCCAAGGCTGTACATCTTTATGGAAGCAGACTGCCTCATCTTTCCCCTGTGGGGCATAGAGTGGATTTGAACCATCCACCTTTCGGTTAGCAGTTTTGCCCTTTAACCACTGAATCACAGATTTCATGATCTACCTAAAACCAAATGCAACCCACTGCCATCAAGTTGATTCTGATTCATAGCAACCCTATGTTGTTGTTAGGTGCCATCAAGTCATCTTCGACTCATAGCAACCCTATGCACAGCACAATGAAACACCGCCCAGTCCCGCACCAGCTCCATGATCCCTGCTATACTTGACCCCATCGCCGCAGCCACTGTGTCAATCCATCTCATTGAGGACCTTCCCCTCTTTTGTTGACCCTCCACCTTACCAAGCATGATATCCTTCTCCAGGGAATAGTCCCTTCTCATAACATGACCAAAGTAGGTGAGACAAAGTCTGGCCATTCTCGCTTCAAGGAGCATTCAGCTGCACTTCCTCCAGGACAGATTCGTTAGTTCTTTTAGCAGTCCATGGTACTTTCAGCATTCTTCTCCAGCACCACATCTCAAAAGCATCAATTCTTCTTCAGTCTTCTTTATCCATTGCACAGTTCTCACATGCATATGAGGTAATTAAAAATATCATGACTTGTGTCACAGGCACCTTAGTCCTCAATGAGACATCTTTGATCCTCAGCGCTTGAAAGAGGTCCTTTGCAGCCAACTTGCCCAGTGCTATACATCGTCTGATGTCCTGGCTGCTGCTTCCATTGGCATCAATTGTAGAACCAAGCAATGTGAAGTCTTTGACAACTTCAATCTTTCTCCATTTACCATGACGCTGCTTATAGGTCCAGTTGTGAGAATTTTTGTTTTCTTTATATTGAGATGTAATTCATACTGCAGACTGTATTCTTCAATCTTCATCAGTAAGTGCTTCAAGTCATCCTCACTTTCAGCAAGCAAAGTAGTGTCATCAGCATATTGCAGGATGTAAATGATTCTTCCTCCAATCTTGATGTCATGTTCTTCTTCATATAGTCCAGCTTCTCACATTATTTGCTCATCATATAGATTGAATAACTATGATGAAAGGATACAACCCTCACACACTCCCTTCTTGATTTTAAACCATGCAGTGTCCCCTTGTTCTGTTTGAAAAACAGCCTCCTGATCTATGTACAGGTTCCTCATAAGTATAATGAAGTGTTCTGGAATTCCCATTCTTTTCAATGTTATCCACAGTTTGTTATGATCCACACAATCAAATGCTTTTGCATAGTCAATAAAACACAAGTAAACATCTTTCTTGTATTCTTTGCTTTGAGCCAAGGTCCATCTGACATCAGCAATGATATCTCTTGTTCAATGTCCTCTTCTGAATCCGGCATGCACCTCTGGAAGTTCTCTGTCAACATACTGCTGCAATCATTTTTGAATTATCTTCAGTAAGATTTTACTTGCGTGTGATATTAATGATATTGTTCAATAATTTCCACATTCTGTGGGATCACCTTTCTTTGGAATAGGTACAAATATGGATCTCTTCCAGTCAGTTGGCCAGGTGGCTGTCTTCCAAATAACAGAGTGAGTGCCTTCAGTGGGGCATCCATTTGTTGAAATATCTCAGTTGGTATTCCATCAATTCCTGGAGCCTTGTTCTTCACCAATTCTTTCAGTGCATCTTCGACTTCTCTCCTCAATGGCATTGGTTTGATCATATACCACCTCCTGATTAAAACTGTTCTATAGAGTTTCCAAGACTGTAGATATTTACAGAAGCAGCCTGCCTCATCTTTCTCCTGCAGAATGGCTGGTGGGTTCAAATGCTGACGTTTTGGTTAGCAGCTGAATGCTTTATGCCAAATGTCCAGATGGCCATCAGTGAAGACCAATATTGAACCCCCATTTGGCACTATGTCTTGGGGAGACCAACTTAGTGACATGTTGACCTACTTGACCCTTTCCATTCTAGAAAGGTCAGCAAGTTGTTCTCAAAAGAGTAAATAAATGTTCAGAACACAGGTTTGACTTACCTGTGCACAGAGTCTCAGCTAACACTACTATTTGAGGGTTTATGCAATGATTCAAACACTGGTATGACATTCCAAAAAATATTGCATCAGACCAAGTAACCAACTTTACAGCAAAGGAAGCATTTGCTTGCCTAGGGCAGACACTAGCAGATGCCATATAATCCTGTAAGAATATCCAGCTAAAATGTTTTAATGAGTTTCTAAAGTCTGAGTGTGGACTAGCATCTGAATGTATAGCCCAGAGGGCTGCACTTTTCCTCCCTGAACTCTGTTGATTAATACATCAAAATATTTAATAGCAAAGATATACAAAATTTTATAAAGAAAAATGGGTAATTTTAGCAGAGTGATGGAAACAACAGAAAGCATCAAATGGAAATTCTAGATATAAAAAACGCACCAACAGAAATGAAGAATGCCTTCCACAAGCTCACCAGTAGATTCCACACATCTGAGGACAGAATCAGTTAACCTGAAAATAGACCAACAAAAATATCTGAACTGAGCCAAAGAGAAAAAAAAGAATTACAAAATTTTATAAAATATGTTATCCAAGAACTGTGTAACATGCGAAGTTGTTTAAGGTACATGCACATGGAATCCCAGAAACAGAAAAGTGAGCAGAAGAAATATTTGAAAAAGTAATAGATAAGAATTGTCTAAAATTGATGATAGACTTTAAATGAATTTTACAGGTGACCTGAGGTTATGCATAAACATACAGCTTTCTAGTACCTCATTTTATAATTCTTTGAAAATGAAATTCCATTATTATTACTATTTATTTTTTATTGTGATTTGGGTGAAAGTTTACAGAGCAATTTCATTTTCCATATAACAGTTCATACACAGTTTTTTATTTTCATGACTCTAATTGCAGTCCCCATAATGTAACAGCTCTCTTTCTACTTCGTCCCTGTGGTTACCTTTTCTCTGTGTCCTTTCCTATGCATTCCTGCCCTCTGAGCTGTCTGTGCAAATACTGCCCTTCTGAACTCACTCCCATGGCTTCTAGCCAAACAATAGACAGGTGTATAAGGTGAACATTTATACCAGATAGATACTTTACTTAGAATAATCAACCATGGGAGAGCAGAAGGGAAATTATGTATTATTTAGCACCTTACTTTAGGCTACTATCAATATGAGCTCAGACTGAATTGACCTATCAAGTGTTTTTAATTTACCTGAATTCATTTTGGACTATCTAAGTAATAAAGTAAATAAAATGGGCAAACCAATAGGAAACTGTTGCTTTACTAACTCAAATGTGTTTAAGTGTGTGTATGTGTCTGTAAGAATGCAAATGTATTTTTCAACTGATTTCATCAAATTTTGGGAGCTCTGGTGGTGTAATGCCTAAGGCATTTGACTGCTAACCAGAGGCTGGCAGTTCAAACTACACCAGTCACTCCTTGGAAAGAAGACTAGGAAATCTACTTCCATAGAGATACCACCTTGGAAAACCAAGGAGGGTCACTATTGGTGGGAATCGACTCCACAGCAGAGAGAGAGAGAGAGAGATTCATCAAATTTCATTCACTTAATGGAACTGGTTTGTGCATATAGCCATGAATTTTCAGTGCAAGGTTAGTACTGATAAAGATGAGGAAGAGCTTTGTATTTGGAACTAAGAATGCTACTTATTCTAGAAACCTCTGTGTATTAGACAAGCATGAAGTCTTTCAGGCAGTAACAATTTTCTATTTCAACTCGGCTAAATTTCTCAGGGAATTTGGTTAAATTGAGCTATATTCTGTGTGATATAAAACAGCCTCCAACAATTTTCTAAATTGCTTTTTCATTAGCTGTACTTTTAAAAGAATAAAAGATCAGGTTAAGCATTTCTTGTCAGCATAGTATACATTATACAAGACCAAGAACTGGGAATGACAATCAAATTAGTGTTCTGTTGAATAGTGTCACTAAAACAAATACTAATCATACAAATTCTACTCACAGATACTGTTGTTAATAATGCTATTTATTATTTGTTGAGTGCTGACAGTGAGCAGACATAGTCCCTGAACTTGGGGCTTATAACATAACCTAGACAACCAAGAATATCTGAAATAAAATATACCAGTTAGTGTGAGGCATTGGAGTTCATGTCTATCTAGGAGTTTTTCTTCCTTTTCTCTCTATAACCCCCTTTATTTTTGTTAAAAAACCTTACATTAAATATACACAATTTTGTAATTTTTTAAAGATCATCATGGCTAATTTAAATTCACATTCTAATTTATCCTTTAATATTGCTTAAAGTAAATATCCTTGAAAGTCTATGACAGCTTTGCAGAGAGCACATTTGCCTATAAATCCATAAATATTTTTGATATAATCAAACTATTTTTTAAACAACATTATCCATTTCAGAGAATTCTCTTTAGGTTGGTTAACAAGAAGAAAGGAAATAAAAGACCTGTCGGTTACATTTATTCACAGCCGGATGTCTTTGATTACATCACACTGCCTTTATTTTACCTAACAGGTTTTTTGAATTGTATTTGCATCTTTAGAAATAGAATTTGTTCTAAAGCGTTTTCCTTAAAAAAAAAAAAAGAAAGAAAGAAAGAAAAACATGTTTTAAATAATATCAAATATATATAGTTTTTAAAGTAAATCTTTCATTTCAGCATATAAATGTAGTGTAGAATTACACATTGAACATTTAGAAATCAGGAGTTTAATGTGATATAAATTAACTGTTTAAATCAACAGAAATACATTGTTGCCTTAATAGAGGAGAACACCACCATACTTCACAAAGCATTTTAAAACAAAATCAAAATCTTGCACATTAAATATGTTTCTGAGAAGGAAAATAAGTTTGTAATCTATCTTAAATTTTTATAAGAGTTTATTTATCCTGAGATAACATTTGAAAGGCTTTCCAGAAACAGGAAGGCACAAGTTTCTGGTTCTAATTTAAATAGTCATATGATATGTGACCTTAATGTAGTAAGAGGCATTCCGGCCAGGGTAGTTTCTTCTATGGATCAAGTGTATTTTATTAAATTGTAAAAATTTAAAACAAATGTCTCCCAAGTTGGGGGTAAAAAACAACCCTCAAGGGCATCATCAGTCATACGTTTAAAACACATGCCCAAATAATTAACAGCTAAATCACAGTAGAAAAAAATAAGAACTTTCCTGAACAATTTGTGGTGTTATTTAAAGTCCTCTCTTTGAAGGGGGTTACTCTAGAATGACTGATTTTCTTTTTGCACTTTCACTCTATAAACATTTATGGGTCAATTATGTAAAAGTAGAAATAAAGCAAACCAGAGACACATTGAACATTTTTAATTGTAATTCTTTAGGAGATTTTTTTAAAGTTACAGAAAATTAAATGAAACAATAGATAATATTATGAAAAAGTTTCTCTTTTCCTCTGTCAGTCTCTATCATACATAACACATATTCACATTCCTTTGATGTAATTCAAGTTTGGTGTATATTCTATCATCCCTTTCTGCATACACATACAAATACACACACACACACACACACACACAGAAGGAAATCAGGAGAAGTGTGTCAAGGTTATATCCTTTAACCATACTTATTCAATCTTTGTACTGAGCAAATAATCAGAGAAGGTAGACTATATGAAGAAAAATACAGCATCAGGATTGGAGGAAGACTTTTTAACAACCTGCAGTATACAGATGGCACAGCTTTGCTTGCTGAAAGAAAAGAGGACTTGAATCGTTTACTGGTGAAGATCAAAGACTACAGCTTTTTGTGTGGATTACACCACAACATGAAAAAAAATATCCTCACAACGGGATTTTTAATCACAATAAATGGAAAAAGTATCAAAGTTGTCAAGGATTTCATTTTACTTGGATCCACAATCAACACCCATGGAAGCAGCAGTCAAGAAATGAGACATAGTATTGCACCGCGTAAATCTACTGAAATTGACCTCTTTAGAGGGTGAAAAAACAAAGATGTCACTTTAAAGACTAAGTTACACCTGACCTAATCCATGGTATTTTCATTTACCTCATATGTATGTGGAAGCTGGACAATGAATAAGGTAGACTGAAGAAGAACTTATGCCTTTGAAGTAGTTGTTGTTGACGATTAATGAATATACCACTTCCTTAGTGATATCGCCTCAGAAACCCAAGGAGGGGTAGCTATGAGTCGGATCCGACTGGACGGCAGTAAATTTGGTTTGGTTTTTGGTTTTTCCAGAAGAACAAATAAATCTGTCTTGGAAGAAATGCATCTAGAATCCTCCTTAGAAGTGAGACTAATGAGACTTCATCTCACATCTTTTGTCAGGTTATCAGGGGAACCAGGCCCTGGAGAATCCTGATTGGTAAAGTAGAGGGTCAGTGAAAAAGAGGAAGATCCTCAATGAGATGGACTGACACAGTGGCTGCAAAGATGGGCTTCAAGAGCAACAATATAAGGATGGCACAAGACTGGCAAGTGTATGTTTTGTTGTATGCAGGGTCACTATGAGTCAGAACCAACTCTATGACATCTAATAATGACAACGTAGGAGGAAATACTATGTATATTACATTTCAGCTTACTTTGTTTCTACTTTATGTACCTCTGAGATACTGCAGGTTCAGTTCCAGACTAACCCAGTGAAGTGAATATCACAAAGAAAGTCACACTTTTTTTTTTTGTTTCCCACTGTATTTAACAGTTATGTTTATACTCTACTGTAGTCTATTAAATGTGCAATAGCTTATGAAAATGTTCAAAATATTGTGAGAATTACCAAAATGTGACACAGAGACATGAGCACATGCTGTTGGAAAAATGGCACCATAGACTTGCTCCATGCAAGGATGCCACAAATCTTCAAATTGTGAAAAATGCAATATCTGCAAAGTCCAATAAAGCCAAGTGCAATAAAACAAGGTATGCCTGTAATATATCATATACCTCTTTCCATATCAGTAAAAAATGTTAATGATTTCTTAAAAGCACTTGAGAATTTGTCATGGTAGGATATATTATTGGAAAAATCAAATCCCACTTTTCAAATCAACTGAGTAGAAAATCAAAATCTCATTTCTCTGACACCAAATGTGTTGATCAATCCAAGCAGCTCATTATCATTTCTGCCCCTCTTTGTTCTAATTCTGTTCTGATACTAGTTGCACCTCTTCCTCTGACCATAATCAGCTGGAGTTGGGTCAGACTTCACAAGTTAAAGGACATATTCCTCCAGACTGCCAATTTTGCCCAGGCTGGGAAACCCCACACATCATTACTTCAGACCTACTGGCCCAAAATTTGGGATATTCATACTACCTCATTAGGATGCCAGCCATAAACTCAGGGATTCCCAGCTCCTTCACTTTTGACCTGCTGGCTCCCACTACTCCCTTGGGTTCAATAATTTACTAGAATTACTCAAAGAACTTGAGAAAGCACTATACTTATGATTACAATTTTCTTGTAACAAAATGGATATAAATGAAGAGACGTATGGGATGAAGAGTGGGAATGTTCCAACATCAAGCTTCAATGTCTCTAAGGACACGATACCCTCCCATGTGTATTGATGTCTTTCACCAACCAGGAAGCCAGCGGAGCTTCTGTGTCCAGAACCTTGATTGAGGTCTTATTAAGTAGGGAGGATTGAATCAAGCCTTGCCCTTCCATGAAGCCAACTAGTAGCGTGGGGTGGTCTTTCTTGCCTCGCCAGACCCTTCCTGAATTGCCCTATTAGCATGAATGTTCAATTGTATTCTGGAGACATTATCAAAGATGCTTCAATCATCAGGAAAATTCCAAGATTTTAGAGGTTATCTCTCAGGAACCAAGGAGAAAGATCAAATTATTTGTGTAAAGTTAATTTTTTTAATGCACTTTATTGAAATATAATTTATGTACAGTGAAATACACAAAACTAAAGTGACATGGGTCAATGCATTTTTTTTTTTTTTTTGCAGTGTTCCCTTCCCTCCCCTCCTACCCCTGGCAACCAACAAAGAAAGTTTCCCTCCATATATAAACCTTTCCTTGACCCTCCACAACAATGAACTAATACTATATTTGTCCTTCTGTGATTGACTTATTTCACTCAGCATAATGTCCTCCAAGTTCATCCATATTATGTGATGTTTTGCAGACTGTACATTAGTATTGCATAGCATTCCGTTATGTGTATGTACCATAGTTTGGTCATTCACTCTTCCACTATAAATCTTAGAGATAAGTCCCTTGCCAGATATGTAATTATCAGCAAATACGAATTTGTTGCTGTCACTTTTGTTATGTGCTTTTTTGTGGTGTCGATTTCTTTGTTCCATATAATTTTCTATGCTGAGCTCATTTTGTTTATTAATGGTGTTATCACTTCCTTCATTGCTACTGTTATAGTATTTGCTGATTATTTATGCTGGTCCTCTTTTTTGATGTGAAGGTTTGTCATTTTTCTTTGAGGTTACCCTGTGATTTATAGTTTTCTTCCCAAGTTTAGAACAGTCCATTCCATCTTGTAGTTGTCTTGACTTCCCTACCATCTAGAAGTTCTATAACGACACAGATTTTTCCCTCTTTTTAGTTTGTAGTTGTCCTCGTTTGTCAATTGATGTCCTGGTTCCCTGTTTACAATCTCGTAGGCTATTTACTTTGGATACTTCCATAGCTGGGGTGGTTTCTGGGTTATACCATCATGTGTGTTAATGGTCAGTTATTATTGGCTGTTGTTCCTTCTCTGTCTAAAGGACTCCCTTTAGCATCGATCATAAGGTTGGTCTGGTTTTAACAATTTCTGCTTATCTGGAAATCTCCTAATTTCACCATCATATTTTGCTGTGTACATAATTCTTGGTTGGAATTTTTCTCCTTCAGTGTTTTATATATACCATCTCATTGTCTTCTCGCCTGCATGGATTCTGTCGAGAAATCTAAGCATAGTCTTATTGGTTGCCCCTTGTGAGTAACTTTTTGTTTTTCATGTGCTGCTCTCAAGATTCTTTCTTTGTCTTTGGTTTTGCTAAGTTTGATGATGATATGTCTGGGTGATTTTCTTTTGGGGTCTATCCTGTTTGGGGTTCCTTGGTCTTCCTAAATGGATATATTCTCATCTTTCATCATACCAGGAAAATTATCTTCCAACAAATCTTTGACAATTTTCTCTGTGGTTTTGTTTGTGTCTTCCTGTTCTAGAATTCCGATTAGATGTAGATTATTCCTTTTGATGACATCCCACATGAACTGTCTTCATTTTGTTTCTTAATTTTGTTTTGATCTTTTTTTCTGATTTATCCCTTTCCAAAGAAGTGTTTGGGTATTTATTTGCCTTTAATCTCCCTAATTCTGTCTTCCTTTGGTTCAATTCTGCTTCTTTGCCCATTCAATGTCTTCTCTATTTCTGAAAATTTAGTATTAATCTTCTGGATTTCTGCGTGTATATTTTGTATTTTTAAGTTAATTTATAGAAGTTCTATTTATATTAGGAATATCAACTCTTTGTCCTATATGCTTTGGATTTTTTAAATATTATAATTTATTTTAAAATTTTTAAAAAATGAAGTAAAATGTTTTACTTATGATTCTGGCCTTCCCATATTGCTTGAAAAGGTTTCCCCAATGAAAGATTATTCAATAATTCCCAATAATGTAATGAGTTTTTTTTGCTGCTGGCCTATTAGGGAATTAGCAGTAGTAGAAGCTGAAAAAGGAGCTCTGGTAGAGTAGTGTCTAAGGCACTTGACTGCTAACCAGAAGGCTGGTGGTTCAAACTCACAAGCCACTCCTTGGAATAAAGTTTGGACAATCTACTTCTGTAGTGATACCGCCTTGGAAACTCAAGGAGGGGTCGCTGGTCTGACTTGAGTGCACATAACAACAACAACAGAAGCTGAATAAACTTTCCTGTTTGCAAATTTAGTGTGTTTAGATATTGATGAGTTTATGAACAGCTTCTATTCCTATAACAATGCTCTTTGCTTGTTTTCACATGAATCAAGGATCAGTGTGTGAAGAAAGAGGCTGGGTAATATCAGGGTCAGCTATTGTGTATAGTGCAGGAAAAAATCTCTCTTTCACAGAAGGCTTTTGAGGAACATTCACATGAGACACAAATGTCTTCTACACTGATTCCATTTCAAGAAATTCATGCAAATAAGTATTATATAGGCATCTTTCTCATCACTCCTTTAATCAGGTATCTTCCTAATTTCTTTCAACCTTGGCAACTTACCATCATTAGCCACTGCTCATTAATCATATCAAAATTTACTTCATGCCATCTCCCTTTCTAGCTGAATGGACAAAAAAAGATGTACTGTCTGAACCTCAGCCCACTGTCCTTCAGGAATACTCCCAATTGGGACTATAAAGTTGCAAAAGTCTACTTCTGGTTAGTGTACAAATTATGCAGAGAGACTTATTAATCAAGACTGAATTTTCTCCTCTTAAGTCAACTGATCGTAAAGAACTTCCTATGAAACAATACATTAGCTTTGAAGGAGGGGTGTCAGTGAGATAAAAGTAAGTGAGATATGAGTAAGCATGCTCATATTTTGAGGGAACAGCTTATGAAAAATTACTCATCAGAACTTGTTTTCACTTAGTACAAAAATCCAAGGTGGTATGCCTATGGAAGTACATTGCCCAGTCTTCCTTCCGAGGAGTGGTTGGCGTGTTTGAACCTCCAGCCTTCTGGTTAGCAGTCAAATGCCTTAGGCACTAGGGCACCAGAGCGCCCAAGACAGTATAGTATATAAAAAATAAAGGTTCTATTTGATGGGAAAAGAGCTCCCTCCTCTCTCCCTCCCTCCCTCCCTCCTTCCTTCTTTGTTTCCTTCATCTTCCTTCCTGGATCAGCATATATTTACTAAGCAACTAATACAAATTAGGAAGCATTCTGTTGTTGTGTTTTTTAGGTGCCATCAAGTCTGCTCTGACTCACAGTGACCATATATACCTTCGAACCAAAGGCTGCTGGTTCTGCACCATTCTCATAATCCTTGCTATGCTTGAGCCATCATTGCACTACCATGCCAATCCACCTTATTGAGGGCCGTCCCCTTTTTCACTGGCCCTCTACTTTACAAAACATGATAACCTTTTCCATGGAATTGCCCTTTCTGACAACATGACCAAAATAGGTGAGACAAAGTCTGACCATTCTCACTTCCAAGGATAATTCTGGCTGCACTTCTTCCCTGACAGATTTTTTTTCTTTAGGCTGTCCATGGTATTTTCAGTATTTGCCAACACCACAATTCAAAGACATCAGCTCTACTTTGGTTTTCTTACTCATTGTCCACCTTTCACATGCATGTGAAGTGACTGAAAATACCCTATTTTGGGTTAGGTGCTCCTTAGTCTTCAAAGTGACATATTTGCTTCTTAATACTTTGAAAAGGTCTTTTGAAGCAGATTTGCCCAGTGCAATACAATGTCTAATTTCTTGACTGCTGCTTCCAGGGTGTTAATTGTCAATCCAAATAAAATGAAATCTTTGATAACTTCAATCTTTTCTCCATTTATTGTTATGTTGCTTATTGGCTCAGTTGTAAGAATTTTGTTTCCACTATGTTGAGGTATAATGTATACTGCAGACTATAGATCTTCATTTGAAAGTGCTTAGAGACATCTTCACTTTCAGCTGGCAAGGTTGTGTCATCTGCATATAACATGTTGTTAATGAGTCTTCCTCCAATCCTGATGCCGTGTTCTTCTTCATATAATCCATCTTCTCAGATTACTTGCTCAGCACACAAATTGAATAAGTATGGTGAAAGGGTACAGCCCTGACACACATCTTTTTAAACCATGCAGTATCTATGTATTCTGTTCAAATGACAGCCTCTTAGTCTACACATAGGTTCCTCATAAGCACAATTCAGTGTTCTGGAATTCCCATTCTTCTCAATGTAATTCATCATTTGTTATGATCCACACAGTGGAATGCTTTTGCATAGTCAATAAAACACAGGTAAACTTCTTTCTGGTATTCTTTACCTTCAGCCAAGATCCACCTGACATATCCTTCATTCCATGTCCTCTTCTGAATCTAGCTTGCAATTCTGGACGTTCCCTGTCAATATACTCCTGTAACTCTTTTTGTATTATCTTTAGCACAGTTTTCCTGAGGTGTGATATTTATGATATTGTTCAATAATTTCTACATTTTGTTGGATTACCTTTCTTTGGAATGGGCACAAATATTGATTCTTCCTGTCAGTTGGCCAAGTAGCTGTCTTCCAAATTTCTTGGCATAAACCAGTAAGCATCTCCAGCACTTCATCCGTTAGTTGAAACATCTCAATGGGCATTCTGTTAATTCCTGGAGCCTTGTTTTTTGCCAATTCCCTCAGTGCAGCTTGGACCTCTTCTTTCAGTACTAATGGTTGTGAATCATATGCTGTCTCCTGAAATAGCTGAACATCAAGCAATTCTTTTTGGGGCAATGACTCAGTGTATTCTTTCATCTTCTTTTGATATTTCCTGCATTATTCAATATTTTGCCCTAGAATCCCTCAATATTTCAACTCAAAGCTTGAAATTTTTCTTCAGTTCTTTCAGCTTCAGAAATGCCAGGTATGTTCTTCTCTTTTGGTTCTCTAACTACAAGTCTTTGCACAATTCATTTTAAGAGTTTACTGTGTCTTCTCAACCTGCCATTTGATATTTTCTGTTCAGCTCTTTAACATCATCATTTCTTCCATTCACCTTAGCTATTCTCCATTCAAGAGCAAGTTTCAGAGTTTCTTCTGACATCCATTTTTGTCTTTTATTCCTTCCCTGTCTTTTTAATGACCTTTTGCTTTCTTTGTGTATGGTATTCTTGATGTCATCCCACAACTCTTCTGGTCTCCAGTCACTGGTGTTCAATGCATCAAGTCTATGTTTCAGATAGTCTCTAAATTCAGGTGGGATATAATCAAAGTCATATTTTTGCTCTTCTAGAGCTCTGGTAGCATAGTGCCTAAGGCACTTGACTGCTAACCAGAAGGCTGGTGGTTCAAACCCACCAGCCACTCCTCAGAAGGAAGATGGGGCAATCTACTTCCGTAGTGATACTACTTTGGAAACCTAAGGAGGGGTCGCTATGAGTTGGGTCCAACTAGATGGCACATAACAACAACAACAACAGACTCGTTTTAATTTCTTCAGCTTCAGTTTGAACTGGCATATGAGCAATTGATGATGTGTTCCACAGTCAGCTCTTGACCCTGCTTTGGCTGATAATATTGAGCTTTTGTATCATTTCTTTCCACAGATGTAGTGAATTTAGTTCCTGTGTATTCTGTCTGGCAAGATCCACATGTATCCACTGTTTATGTTGTTAGAAAAAGGTATTTGCAAGGAATAAGTTTTTGGTCTAGCAAAATTCTATCATGCAATCTCCAGTGTGATTTCTATCACCAAAGCTATATTTTCCAACTACCAATGATTCTTCTTTGTTTCCACCTTTTGCATTCTAATCACCAGCAATAATCAGTACAATTTGATTGCATGTGTGGTCACTTTCAGACTGCAAAAGTTTGTAAAAAATGTCAAATTTCTCATCTTGGCTTTAGTGGTTGATGTCCAAATTTGAATAATACTCATATTTAACAGGTCTTCCTTGTAAGCATATGGATATTATCTTATTACTGAAAGCACCACACTTCAGGATAGATCTTGATATGTTCTTTCTTGACAATGAATGCAATGTCATTCCTCTTCAATTTGTCATTCCTAGCATAGTAGATCATGATGGTCTGATTCAAAATAGCCAATACCAGTCTATTTCAGCTCACTAATGCCTAGAATATAGGTCTTTATCTGTTCCATTTCACTTTTGACAACTTCCAATTTTCCTAGTTTGTACATCATACCATCCATGTTACAATTATTAATGAATGTTTTCAGCTGTTTCTTCCTATTTTTAGTCATACCCCATCAGGAAATGAAGATCCCAAAAGCTTAACTCCACCCACATAACTAAGATTGACTCTACTTTAAGGAGACAGCTCTTCCCCAGTCTTATTTTGAGTGCTTTCCAGCTTGAGTGGCTCATCTTCCTACACTCTATCAGACAATGTTACACTGTTATTCATAAGGTGTTCTGTGGCCATCTTTTTCAAAGTAGATGGGCCCTTTCTTCTTCCCAGTCCCTCTTAGTCTGTAAGCTCTGCTGAATCTGGTCCACCATGGGTGGTGACCCTGCTGATATTTGAACTATCAGTGGCATAGCTTCCATCCTCACAGCAACATACAAGCGACCACAGTCTGACAAACTGACAGACAAGTGGTAAGGATACATTCTAGATCTTGGAAATAGTGATGAAAAAGACAAGCCAGTCCCTTCCTTTATGGTGTTTATATTTTAGTGGGACAGAAAGACACTCAATTCATGATGAGTAGCTCAATTTGCCTGGTCTCAAGAAGGCTGGAGGTTCAAACCCACCAGCCACTCCTCAGAAGGTAGATCAGACAGTCTACTTCTGTAGTGATACTGCCTTGGAAACCCAAAGAGGGGTCTCTATGAGTGGGATCCAACTTGACGACATTGAGTTTTTTTTTCTTTTCTTCTTTCTGCTGTACCATAATCAAATTTGCAACTTCTGTCATGCCCCTTAGAAATTTTTTTTTCATAAGAAGAAGATATGGCCACTCTCAATGCTCCAGAATTTTTAGAACCTCAATTTTAATTCTCTAATCATGTCTTCCCACTGCTCCATATAAGACAAAGATAATACTCAAAATCGAATGGGTTTCTTTATACCCTGAGTGTGTAGAGTAGAGAGGCAGAGCTATCTGAGTACCAACAAGACCAGATGGAGAAACTTTGCTTCTATGGAACCTACTCAAAGTATGCCAACCATTGGATAACTTAATAATTGGGTTGAAAAGCTAACTCAGATGAGGTATATATTTTCTGCCAAAACCAAAGGACTCACACAATATTTTTTTTTTTAGTTGGGGGCAGGGCATGGGGTATAGCAAAATATTTTTTCACTTTGAAAGTACAATCCTAACATATCCCAAATCACTGGAGTCCCAGAAACTCTTTTGAGGTGACAGACCCTTAATCTTCTACTTTTCATTGTGGTGTGTGCTCCTACAAAGACTGGCTACACACATCATGCTATCATTATTACTGATTAGTATCATTATTAACTTAATGGACAAGCAATATGCACTTTGGGACAATGAAAATTTTAATATGCTTGAGGACTAAATTATGGAAAGCACTTGAGAATAGATATAATTCAAGGGGATTTTGTACTTCTGATTCTTTTAATTAAAACCAAATTGCTTCCATTGCTTGAAATTATAGAAATAAAGGGAAAATAACTTGCCAAAAATAGGATGCTTATTACGTGTCGGAAGGCTACGTTTATTTGCTCCAGTGAAAAGACTACATCTAGAATAGCAGCTAAAATCAGTTAAGTACACAACAATCCTTTACTATTCTCCAGGATTCATCTGTCATCTGCACTGATGAGTTAAAAAGGAATGTGAGGGGGAGTGGTGGGAAGTCACCATCTTTGAATCTTTCAAGTCTTTGGTAGAGACACTAATCTCTGTGGTTTCTCCAGTAATTCAGGATTGCTTTGATTCATTACTTTTGTTTGGAGGGGGAATTCTAGTGGTTTCCACTTGGTAGCATATCACAATAGCTTTTATCCTATGTGTCATGGAACCCATATGGGAGATCTGCCAATATCTCAGCATTTCTATTCCTAGTACTCATTCAAGAGCTCTGGTAGTGTAGTGCCTAAGACACTTGACTGCTAACCAGAAGGCTGGTGGGTTCCTCGGAAGGAAGGTTGGGCAGTCTACTTCCATAGTGATACTGTCTCGGAAACCCAAGGAGGGGTCGTTATGAGTCAGGTCTGACTCGATGGCACAACAGTACTCATTCAGCAACTTGGAAAAAAAAGAAAAGAAAAAAGCACAGACTCATGGCAGGGGTTGCTAGATTCTTGCCAAAATCCACTTTCTCTTTTCCCTTAATAGAATGTTAGACTGTATTTCCTATCATCCGTAGACTCATATTAAAAGACACTTATGACTTTCAGGAGCTTCCACTCTAATATGTGAACTGTATTGGATTCTGGGTCCTTGAGTATTAATGTATGCTAAGACTTAAACAAACAAAAAGCATCCAATAATTCTCAAAGATCTATGCACATTCGATTTCCCAAAGCAAAGTAATATTAGTAAATGCTTACACTTTTGTTGTTGTTGTTGTTGTTGTTGTTGTTTTGTGGCTGCTATCCAGAGGTTGAAAGTTCAAGTTTACCCAGAGGCTCCTCACAAAAAAGAACTGGTTGGTGATCAGCCACTGAAAACCCTATAGCACACTGTTCTACTCTTACACACATGGGGTAGACAAACTTTACTGAATGTGTGTATGTGTGTGTGTATCTGAGACAAGGAAGAAAATCTGTTTGCACGTGATATTATTGTTGAATCTTCTATGAGTGTCTGGACTGTGGGTTATGTATTGAGCAAGTCTGGGAATTGGTTAAAAAAAAAAAAAATCCATGATTCCGTATTATAATGGATCATCAATCATGAGCCCTAGAGGATATTTTTGTTTGTTTTGTATTTTATACATCTTAAACACAGATTAAATAGGATGTATTAATGAGCAGTTTTGGTTCTCTAGTGCTCCTATAACAGAAATACCACAAATGTATGGCTTTAACAAATAGGAGTTTATTCTCTTACAGTATAGGAGGCTAGAAGTCTGAGTTGACTTCAGCTCTACCTCTTGTTCCCAGCCCACTGAAGCTGGAGGTTTCTCTTAACTCAGGCAACTGCTGGCTGCTGAGGCTGACAAACCCAAGGTCAACAAGCAAAATGACACAGTCCCAAGATTATCAAGCAACCTGGCAGGTCACTAGTTCAAGTCCAGAAACAATCTCAAAATTGGCAGACAACATGGCAACATGACAGGGTACTGAATGAAAACTTGGCTAAATGCAGGATTCTAGCATGCCAAAAAGTTCAGAGACCTTTCATAAAGCTGCTTCTTATATACAGAAAACAGACCACAACCCTAAGGCAGCTACACAGCTCCTCACAGATTACACCATGGAGTTGATTACCAGTCCCATCAGGAGACATTTCATGCCCTGTGCTGTACTCAGAAATAAAACATAAGTCCCACAATACCCCCTCCACAAAAAAGAATATAAGTAGAATATTTCTATGCTTTAAAATGTAGAAAAGTTTATATAACACATAGCAAAACTTTCAATGATCTTTTTCACTTGCTACTCTTTCCACAGCCTAGAAGAATAGTTGTCCCTGCAACATTTTATTTCACTTTCTCCAACAGTTCTATGAAGTTTTCAAAACTCAGGTGCTCCACCAGTCAAAACCAGGCCCAAGCAACTTGACACATAAGCTTACCTACCACCTAATCTGCCTCTTCATTGTATTCCTAACTACCCTACAATGAATTAGCAACCACTAAAATCTCTATGAGTCTATTTAGACTACCATTCCAATAACAAGAATCCACCTTGCCTTTGATGTTAAGTGTCACTATGTTGTACCAGGATTCTAGTTGCCCCACTGGAGTCAGGGAGACCATTTCAACTGCACCCTGCGTCAGCAGTCTCAAAGAATAGCCACTAATATATTTTTAAAGATGATAATACTCCTCTAATTGATGAATCTTTCAAAACTTTGGTGAAAAGAGTAGCTTCTAAGCCTTCTAGGGAGACGTTCACATGAACAATTCCCTTCAACATTCCAATCTTCCATCCTTTGGGTTTCTTCTTCACCAACACACCAAGGATCTGGTAGAATGAATAGTGACTAGAGATTTTTTTAGTCCACTCACAGAAATATAGAAATCCCCTAGATTTTAGGTCATTCCTTGAGCTGAGAAATATATGGAATCCAGACCTCTCTTTCTCACTTTTGGCCTTATGTGGAACCTTAAAAGCAGATACTCCACCTCATATTTCTTAAATTTCATACAGCAATTATATAGTCGCAGAAAGTTCTGGTCTCAATGTGTGTTTCATTTCAAGAGACCAGAGACAATACTAATTTTAAAAGAAACTTTGTCCCTATGTTCCTTG
This sequence comes from Orycteropus afer afer, assembly GCF_000298275.1. Taxonomy (NCBI): domain Eukaryota; kingdom Metazoa; phylum Chordata; class Mammalia; order Tubulidentata; family Orycteropodidae; genus Orycteropus; species Orycteropus afer. The sequence goes on from NW_006921772.1 coordinate 4,037,673, forward strand.
GACTAACAGTTTCCCTCTGATAAATAACAACAGGATGTTCATTGCCTCTAACCCCAACTATACATGCCCTTCTTGATTTTTCTGAGGTACTTTTAACTGTAGCCTACTCTCTGATTCCAATTTTTTAAAGACATGATTCTTGCTTGTAACAACAGAACTGGATTCTGGTTAGCCTTGGCAGACAATAATTTAATGAAACAATGTTAGGGTGTAGTTTAAATAATCAATGGAATGGCTCAAAAATTAAGCTCTGAAAATAGGCAGAAACCACAGGAAGCTGTACAACTGTCATCCAAGCCAAGGCCTTACTATTGGAGTAGCTGGTGAGATGTTTATGTAGCTAGCTTAGGATGCTGAACAAGCTACTGGCACTATCGTTAACACAGACACTAGACACTGCCGCTGGAAAGAATTCCAAAGTGCCCCTATTTCTTTGTGTTACTTGTTCCAGATTTGCAAGTTATGAACGTCCGATTAGCTAACCCTAGCTGATGAGTCTACACCCTAGTGAGTAAGGAGCATGAGAACCTGAATGTTTGTGCTTCTTCAGTGGGAATCAATGCCCTGCATCCCAGCATGAGTCTTAACTGGGGGATTCCCATAATATATGAAGGGAGGTCAAATTATGGGCAGCCAAAACCTCAACAAAGCAAATATCAACAACACCCCATTCATTGGAATGTCTACTTTCATTTCAAGCAAGTAGTCACCTTCCCATTTCTAGTCAACAAATAAAGGGACCATTTTCTTTTTTGTTTGTTTGTTTTTGGCCAATGGAGTCTTTTTTTTTTTAATCTCAGAATAATTCTGAAAACTTTTTTTACTTACACTTTCTCTCTCTCTCTGACACACACACACACACATATTTGAATTTTGAATACATACAATAATTAGAGAACTGTAAACATAGAAAGCATATCTTAGTTACATCTCCGACATTGTCCCATCTTTGGCAGGATCACATATGGATGAATTGTCTCTAGATTCAATCAATTATTCAATAAAGACTTACTCAGTATTTATCAGGCTAGACAATTCCCTCTATGACCCACCACTTCAAATGATATTGGAATTAAGCATATGACTGACCAACTGGGAAAAAGAGTACTAAATTATGTAAAATAGGAAGTTTAAAATTTTTCATTAGACAGTGGTTTTGTTGTTGTTGTTGTTATGTGCCTTTGAGTAGGACCCGACTCATAGCGACCCCTCCTTAGGTTTCCGAGGCGATATCACTATGGAAGTAGATTGCCCAACCTTCCTTCCGAGAGACAGCGGTTTTAGTCTTCAAGTAATTATTATTATTGTGACACTTGTTGGTACTCAGTGAAATGCAACAGAAAAGTCCAAGCAGGAAGCAGTTGGCCATGGATCAGTATTCTTTAATTTTGGGAGTCAGAGTTCCTACAGATCTGTGTACATGATGACTAAATTTTCAGTAGCAAGAAAAAAAAATCCTATATATAATATATGAATTGTATGTGAAAAGACACAAATTATGGTCTTATGGTGTTTATGAAACTGAAGGATTTTATTAAAATATAGACTTTACTAGTTTGTGGACTGGGGATTCTCATTTTTAGATTTTCACCTTCTACTGTTGAGAGAAATTTAAAATGTCTGTTTAAGTAGAGATAGTCCAGAATTAATTTTATAATTAACCCAAGTAAGTAACCTGAGATATCTCATGCCCTGTGCTGTACTCAGAAATAAAACATAAATCCCACAATATGCCCTCCACATAAAAGAATATCAGTAGAATATTTCTATGCTTTAAAATGTTGAAAAGTTTATATAACACATAACAAAACTTTGCAACGATCTTCTTCATTTGTTACTCTTCCACAACTTAGAAGCATAGAAGTTGTCCCTGCAACATTTTATTTCACTTTCTTCAACAGTTCTATGAAGCTTTCAAAACTCAGTTTTCACAGGCTCTTTTCTTTATTGTTCCCTCTTGGTTCTTTCTCAGATATGTTACTTTCTCCTGAGAAGAAAAAAAGTAGATCGTTTGGCGGCACAAATGTTGCTCAGTTACTAACCAAGAAGTCTGAATCCACTGAATTCATCCACCCATGAGTCAGAGTCCACTAGACAAAATCTTATGTAGACAAAACCCTATGTAGTGCATGAGTATGTGTGGGGTCAGCATGAGTACATGTTAGAGTGGAAGGTAATGGTTTTGGTTTCTTCTTTTTTTTAAGAAAAAAAGTTATTTACATTTTAAGGATTTAAAGGACCAGTTTTTCATCCTCTTAACCAACTGCTGGGAGCTCTGGTAGCATAGTGGCTAAAGCACTTGACTGCTAACCAGAAGGCTGGCTGTTCAAACCCACCAGCCACTCCTCGGAAGGAAGGTTGGGCAATCCTACTTCCGTAGTGATACTGCCTCGGAAACCCAAGGAGGGGTCGCTATGAGTTGGGGCCGACTCGACGGCACATAACAACAACAACAACAACCAACTGCTTGGACATATGCTTAGCAGGGGGATCTGAGTAGGGGAAATCTAGTAAGTCCCTCAGAGGGCAAGAAAGAGAATTCTATGTATATCTATGATTTGATCTGTCACATAATATTATACTAACTTTTGTTAATATGCTTTTATTTTGTAATAGTCTAGAAGATATAAAACTATAAATAGTGATTAGTCCTAGGGAGTAGCATTGTGGGGTGGTAGAAAGGATTTGGGTATAGTCAGGTATTAAATAGATAATTACAAATAAGTATGGAATCAGTGAAAACTATGAGTAGAAGTACCAAGTGCTATGATGGCATAGACCATTAAGACCTAACCTGGTACTCAGGGTACTTAGAAGTGGAAAGCTAATTGGGAAGGATAAATAGGAGTTATCTAAGTTAATGTGCATTATGAGAGTGGGCACATTTCAGGCAGAGGGAACAGCATATGGCAGGAGAAATCATGGTATGTTTTAAGAATTATAGATATTCAAAAGGGGAGAGTAGAATGTGATGGGACTGAAGATTTGGGAAGACTCAGATCACTTAGGGTCTTTAAAAGTCATGATAAGGAACTTGAATTTTACATATATATGCATACTCACTGATGCCTAAAATTGAAGCATTTGATGAGAGTGTTATGTATTTAAGTCTTTCTTTAAATAGAATTTCCTGAGATAAACTTTATGCACAATAAATTTCTCCAATGCTAAGTATACAATTTTAACAAGTTTTAAAATATATGTAGTCATGAAACTAGCACAATAAACATGATAGAGAACATTTGCATCAGCCAAGAAAGTTCTCTTATACCTTTTTGCCCCCTCTGCCCTCACTCCAGTACTGCTTCCTGGCACCAACCTACACATCACTATCATTGTGCCCTTTCTAGAATTTCATATAAATGGAAGCTTTTTTTTTTTTTAACTTAGCATGATGCTTTTGAGATTCGTCTACACTGATGTTTGTATCAGCTTTTCCTTTTTTTGCTAAGTAGCATTCCATTACAAGGATATATCACAATTGGTTTATTCATTTAATCATTGATGGACATTTAGTTTGACTATCAACAATGAAGTTTTATGAAAATTCAAATACAAGTCTTTGTTTAGATAAATGTATTCCTTTCTCTTAGGTAAATATCTAGGTCTTCAGTTGCTGGTTGTATGGTAAATGTATATTTAAGACACTTAAGACAGTGTCAAATTGTTTTCCGAAGTATCATTGGGCATTCTGCATTCACCAATGCGTGAACATTCATTTTTCTATGGATTCAATACTGTCTCCCAAAAAAATATATCCCCAAAAAATGTATGTTGTAGATCCTAACCCCACCAGCCACTCTTTGGAAGGAAGGTGGGGTAATTTTTTTCTGTAGTGATACTGGCTTGGAAATCCAAGGACGGGTCGCTTTGAGTTGGATCTGATTCAATGGCAGTGCATTTATTTTGGTACCTGTGATAGTTGGAGCTGTGTGTCAACCTGGCTGGACCCCAGTTCTCTGTGGTTGCTCCCATGATGGGATTGGATGACTGTGTTCTGAATGGCCAATCTGCCCAAGGGGAGTTTCCATAGGGGTGTGGCTTGCTTCCAGGATATCGAGGGACATCCTGGAAGAGAGACATTCTTTTGTGGATCAGGACCCTGGTGCACTGACTACAAACTTCTGTGAGTGAGCAGCCCACCACTCGGCCTGGAGATCTTGGATTCATCTTTCGTTGGAGTCAACAACCAGTGTACTGCCTGCCAGCCTTGAATTTCTCAGCCTCCCTGCAGTTGCGGAAGCTAAGGCTGCCTCCAGCCTGATGTTTCCTCCAGGGACTTT
>NW_006921772.1:4048150-4051403 GCF_000298275.1 Orycteropus afer afer
ATAAAACAATAAATAACCCAAGCTATGGTAACTTCAATGGCCTCATCTGTATGTGAAAGCTGAAGAATGAATAAGGAAGATCGAAGAGAGTTGATGCTTTTGAGTTGTGGTGTTGGTGAAAATACTGAAAGTACCATAGAAAGTACCATAGAAAGTCTGCAAAAAAAAATAATAATAATAAAAAATCTGTCCTGGAAGATGTGCAGCCAGAATGCTGCTTGGAAGCGAGAATGGCCTTACTTAGGTCATGTTGTCAGAAGGGACCATTCCCTTGAGAAAGATATCATCATTGGTAAAGTGGAGGGAGGGTCAACTAAAAAGCGGAAGGCCCTCAACAAGGTGGATTGACACAGTGGCTGCAACAATGGCCTCAGGTATAGCAAGGATTGTGGGGCTAGCACAGGATATGGCAGTGTTTCTTTCTGTTGTACATAGGGTCACTATGAGTTGGATATGACTCAACAGCACCTAACAACAATAACAGTGGTATTTCTGTTCAAGTAACAGTAGATAACTAAGAAGATGTCCTAGCAAACATTAGATTTTGTAGGTATATTTTTGAAAATTTGTTGTTGTGCTTCCATTGAAGTATGTCCCTATGGTTTAAATTTGCATTTTCCAAATAACTAATGATGTTGAGAATTTTTTAATGTGCATAATTGCTATTTATTCACCTGCTTTTTTAGGTGTAGTGTATATGAAAATGGATTACCCATTTTTATTGACTTGTTATTGTTTTGAGTTGCCTTCCAGGCAATTCTAACTCACAGTGAACCATGTGTTAGTCTTCTTATTGAGTTGCAAGAGTTCTGTGTAGATACTCTGGACACAGTACATTAGAAGATAAATATTTTGTATATATTCAGTCTGTATGCTGAGCAAATAGTCTGAGAAGCTGGACCATATGAAGAAGAGGATAGCATCAGGATTGGAGGAAGACTCATTAACAACCTGTGTGACATGCAGATGACACAACCTTGCTAGTTTAAAGTCAAGAGAACTTGAAGCACTTATTGATGAAAATCAAAGACCACAGCTTTCAGTATGGATTACACTTCAACATAAAGAAAGAAAAAATCCTTATAACTGGACCAGTAATCCACATCATGATAAATGGAGAAAAGATTGAAGTTGTGAAAGATTTCATTTTATTTGGATCCATAATGAACACCCACTGAAGCAGCAGTCAAGAAATCAGACGTGATTTCTTGTGAATCACATGATTCACAATAAAAGTGAGCAAATATGCTGCAAAAGACCTCTTTAAAGCATTAAAGAGCAAAGATGTCACTTTGAAGTGAAGACTAAGGTACACCTGACCCAAGCCTGGATATTTCTGATGGCTTCATATGCATGTGAAAGCTGGACAATGTAACCACGGTATCAATCCATCTCATTGAGGGTCTTCCCTTCTTCATTGACCTTCTGCCTTATTAAGCATGATATCCTTCTCCAGCGAACAGCCCCTTCTGGCAACATGGCCAAAGTAGGTGAGATAAAGACTAGCCATTCTCATTTCCAAAGAGCCTTCCAGCTGCAATTCTTCCAGGATAGATTTGTTCATTCTTCTGAGGGTCCATGGCATTTTCAGTATTCTTTGCCAAAACCAAAATTCCGAGGCATCAATGCTTCTTTGACCTTCCTTATTCATTGTGCAGCTTTCACGTGCATTTTCATTTCTCCAGGATAATTATCAAGGAGCATATTTGCTGGTTATATTGGTAAGTATATGTTTTACCTTCTATGAAACTACCAAACTATTTTCTACAATAACCCATCAGCAATGCATGAGATGGACAATATATGAGAGTCAATTGATTCCACATCCTTGCCAAAACTTAGAATTATAATCATTCTAATAGATGTGTATCTAATTGTGGTTTTAATTTTAATTTCTCTACTAGGCAATGATGTTGAAATCTTTCATGTGCTTATTGGCTAAGCATGTATTTGCTTAAATTAAAGATGTATCTGTTTAATCTGCTTTAATGAAAAATGTATGTTTTTCCTATAGAAACCTTCAATACTGCAATCCAAGGCTTGAATGTTTTCTTCCATTCTTTCAGCTTGAGAAATGCCAAGAGTGCTGTTCCCTTTTGACTTTCCAACTCCATGTCTTTGCACATTCCATTATAATTACTTAGCCTTCTCCAGCCATCTTTTGAAATCTTCTGTTCAGCTCTTCTACTTCATTTCTTCCAGTTGCTCTAGTGCTCTATGTTCAACAGTAAGTTTCAGTCTCTACTGACATTCATCTTGGTCTTTTCTTTCTTTCCTATATTTGTAATGACCTTTTGTTTTCTTCATATATGTTGTTTTTGTTGTTGTTATGTGCCGCCGAGTCGGACTCGACTCATAGCAACCCCTCCTTGGGTTTCCGAGGCAGTATCACTTACGGAAGTAGATTGCCCCATCTTCCTTCCGAGGAGTGGCTGGTGGGTTTGAACCACCAGTCTTCTGGTTAGCAGTCAAGTGCCTTAGGCACTATGCTACCAGAGCTCCTAAGTAATGCCCTTGAAGTCATCCCACTTGTCTGGTAATTAGTGTTCCATGCCTCAGATCTATTCTTGAGATGATCTCTACATTCAGATGGGATATACTCAAGTTTTGCTCTCTTGGACTTATTTTAATTTTCTTCAGCTTCACCTTGCACTTGTATATGAGCAGTTGTTGGTCTTGCACTCAGCCCCTGGCTTTGTTCAGACTAATGATATCAAGCTTCTCCATCATCTCTTTCCACAGATGTAGTTGATTTGACCCCTGGGTATCCCATGCACATATATAGTTTCCATTTATGTCATTGAAAAAAAAGTCCTTCCAGTGAATATTTTCTATATTGCTGAATCCAATTTGCTAATATTTTGTTGATGATTTTGAGTCTATGTTCATGAGTGATATTAGTCTGTAATTTTTTTTTTCTTTGTACTGGCTTTCTCTGGCCTTGATATCAGGGTAATGCTGGCCTTATAAAAATGAGTTAAGAAGTGTTCATTTCTATTTTCTGGAAGAAATTTTGTAGAATTGATATTATTAAAAAATATTTGGTAGAATTAACCACTGAAACTTTCTGTAACCAGAGATTTCCTTTTTAGAAGGTTTTCAACTACAAATTATATTTATTTACCACCTCAGAAAAAGACATATTAAAAGCCACATGACTACTGGTTAAGTAGCAGGAGAAAAGCTTGAAGGAGTTTTTGGAAACTGGAGGCAAGGGAATTTTTATTGTATAGTGGCACTGAATCACAGCAAT
>NW_006921772.1:4054538-4072851 GCF_000298275.1 Orycteropus afer afer
GTATAGGTTCCTCATGAGCACAATTAATGTTCTGGAATTCTCATTCTTCTCAATGTTATCCACAATTTGTTATGATCCACACAATTGAATGGTTTTGCATAGTCAGTAAAACACAAGTAAACATCTTTCTGATATTCTTTGCTATCAGCCAAGATCTGTCTGACATTAGCAAAAATATCTCCTCTTCTAAACCCAGCTTGCATTTCTGGAAGTTCCCTGTCCATAACCTGCTTTTACTGTTTTTTAATTATATTCAGCAAGATTTTACTTGCATGTGATATTAATGATATTGTTTGATAATATCCACATTCTGTGTGATCACTTTTCTTTGGAATGGGTACAAATATGGAACTCTTCTAGTCAGTTGGTCAGGTAGCTGTCTTCCAAATTTCTTGACATAGACGAGTAAGTGTCTCCAGCATGGCATCCATTTGTTGAAACCTCTCAATGGGTATTTTGTCAATTCCTGGGGCCCTGTTTGCATCACTTTCTTCAGTGCAGCTTTAACTTCTTCCTTCAATACCACTGGTTTTTGATCATATGCTACATCCTGAATGGATGAACATCGACCAATTTTTGTGGTACATGGACTCTGTGCATTCTTTCCATCTTCTTTGGATGTTTCCTGCATTATTCAGTATTTTTCCCAAAGAAACTTTCAATATTGCAACCCAAGGCTTGAATTTTTTCTTCAGTTCTTTCAGCTTGAGAAATGCTGAGCATATTCTTCCCTTTTGGTTTTCTAACTCCAGGTCTTTGCACATTTCATTATAATAGCTGGCTTTGTCTTCTTGAGGTGTTCTTTGTAATCTTCAGTTCAGCTCTTTTATCTTGTCATTTCCTTCATTTGCTTCAGCTACTCTCCATTCAAGAGCAAGTTTCAGATCTCTTCTGACATCCATTTTGGCCTTTTCTTCCTTTCCTGTCTTCATGTAGGATGTTCTTGATGTCAACGCACAATTTGTCTGATTTTCAGTCATTGGTGTTCAGTGCGTCAAATCTATACTTCAGATGGTCTCTAAACTGAAGTGCGATATAATCAATGTCATATGTTGGCTTTCCTTGAATTCTTTTAATTGCCTTTAGCTTCAACTTGAACTTGCATATGAGCAACTTGAACTTGGTACTGATGAGCAGTTGATGGTCTGATCAACAGTCAGATCCTGGCTTTGTATTGACTAAGGATATTGAGCTTCTCCATCACTTTCCACAGATGGAGTCGACCTGATTCCTGTGTATTTCTCTGGTGAAGTCCACATGTATAGCTGTTCATGTTGTTGAAAAAAAAAAGTATTTGCGATGAGTAAGTCATTGGTCTTGCAAAATTCTATCATGAGATCTCCAGCATTATTTCCATCATCATGGTAATATATATTCCAAATACTGATGATTCTTCTTTGTTTCCAACTTTTGCATTCCAATCAACAGTGATAATCAACACATCTTGATTTCATGTTTGGTCAATTTCAGAATTCAGAAGTTGGTAAAATATTCAATGTCCTCATCTCTGGTTTTGGTGGTTGGTGTGTACATGTGAAAAATAGTAGTATTGACTGAGCTTTCTTGTAAAAAAAAAAAAAAAAAAATCTCACTGATGTCAAGTCAGATCCAACTCATCACCACCCCTCCTTGTGTTTCTGAGGCAGTATCTCTATGGAAGTAGATTGCCCAATCTTCCTTGCAAAGAGTGGCTGGTGGGTTTGTACTGCCAACCTTCTGGTTAGTAGTCAAATGCCTTAGGCACTACACCACCAGAGCTCCTGGTCTTTCTCATAGGGGTATGAGTATTATCCTATCTGACAGCATTGTACTTCAGGGAACATCTTAAAACACTCTTTGTGATGATGAATGCCTCTCCATTCCTTTTCAATTGGTCACTCCCAGAATAGTAGATCATATAGTTGTCTGACTCAAAATACCAATACCAGTCCATTTCAGGTTTCTAATGCCTAAGATATCAATCTTTATGCATTCGATTTCATATTTGACAACTTCTAATTTTCCTAGATTGATACTTCATACATTCCATGTTCCTATTATTAATGGATATCTGCAGCTGTTTCTTCTCATTTTGAGTCATGCCACATCAGCATTTCAGGAGGTCCTGAAAACTTTACTCCATCTATGTCATTAAGGTCGACTCTACTTTGAGGAAGCAGCTTTTCCTCAGTTGTATTTTGAGTGCCTTCTGACCTGAGGGGCTCATCTTCCAGCACTGTATCAATGTTTCAAGGCTATTCATAAACTTTTCCAGTAATATATCAGACAGTGTTTCATTGTTATTCATAATATTTTCACCGGCTTATTCTTTGAGAAATACATGGCCCCTTCCTTCTTCCAAGTCTGTCTTAGTCTAGAAACGCTGCTGAAATTTGTCCACTATGGGTGAACCTGCTGGTATTTGAAATACTGGTGGCACAGCCTCCAGCCTTATAGCAACAAGCAAGCCACCACTGTATGAAAAATTGATAGAGAAGTGGTGGATTAAATCCTGTAAATATTCACAAAAGACTCACAAAACTTTAAAAAAGAATTACATGTGCATAATATTTCTGACACAAATGGACAGATATTGTACAAAATGTATAAGGTCTTTTACAAAATTATATGCAGCACAAAATAACATGAAGTCTTTTGACCCTCTCAATTCTATTGGCAGGAAGCAAAGTGAGGAAACTACTTAGCTGCAAACACATACCTTTCATGAAAGTGGAAATGTTAGTCAGAGTGTGGAACCGAGTTCTTAGAGGGAAGAACCACTAGACATGGAGAATTATTTTCAAAACTTGAGACATAAATCAAAGAACTTTAAATATTTTCCCAGTTAGATTTCAGAATTGTTATGGACAATTCACTCCTTTGTATATTCCCTGTTCCCCCTTTTTGAGCAGAAATAGCTATAACAATTATCCCATGTTGGTCCTACCATGGTATGTTGAGTGTCTTGGAAGTCAATGCATTGTTTCTTTACTTTCATAGGTTTACAGAAGGAAATGTACTGAATTCAAGAAGCTCTATTTAAGAAACTACTTTGAGGATGTTCATGCACACTTGGATGTGATTTACATGGTAAGATTCTGGACTTTGAGATGATGTTGTAATAGGATGAGCCTTTTGAGGTCTTTGGGAAGGAATGAGTATTTTGCAAGGGGGAGGGTGAGAATAATTTATGCTAGATGGAAGATAGTAGTGATGCAAAAAAAACACATCCACAAATTCTTTGATAAGTGCTCCCTTTGAATGTGGGCTGGACTTAATGATTTGCTTTCAATAAAAATAATGTATGTCACATCTGATTAGTTTATAAAAAAACACTGGTTCCCATCTTGGGTGTGCTCACTTTTTAGGGAACTTGCTTTTGGGGAACACTTGTAATGAGCAACTAACTCTATAGAGAGGTCCCTGTAGCTTCCTGCCAATAGCCATGTAAGTCTGAAAGCAGAACTTCTGTCTGCAGTTAAGTCTTTAGGGACTATGGCCCTGAGCCAGAAAGAGTTTGACAAAGACCTCATGAGACCCTGAACTCCCCAGCTGAGCTACCTAGATTCCTGACTGCCAGAAACTCTGTGAGATCATAAATGTTTATTGCTCTAAGCTGCTAAGTTTGAGGATAGATTGTTACACAGCAATGCATAACTAATACACTTTCTGTGCAGTTCCCTCCTCTCTAATAGTCTGCCCTGTGAATTCTAGCCACCTTGCTTTGTCTCTTCAACTCAGCCAGTCTTATTGGCTTTGTCTAGATTTCTGCTTCCTGTGCTAAAGGCTCAAAACTGCCTCTAGATAATAAGATTGGGAAATTCTACGCATGGTCTCATTTGCTTCCATTCTTTCATAGGGGACAGTTTTAGGCTGCCTGTTGTCAATTTCTAAAAGTCTTTGTTTTACATATTTTGTCTATTTTTCAAATTGTTTAAGGTAAAAGTTAATTCTGGTGCCTGTTACTCCATCAGGACCAGAATTAGTTTAAATCTTGATCTTGATTTAGATGTGAGTGCCACTAAGAGTTGACCTTCTCATGCCACAGAGATCCTAATACAACCCAGTGAAAGGGTTCTTTGTATTTTCTCAAGATTTTAAGGACTTTTTTTGGGAAAAGGATTTAAGATTAGCTTTAGACTATGAGAGACTTCATGTTAATGTGTGAAGGATTGAAGGCTTCAAAGCCAACTTTCTATATAGAGAAGCCTGGGTTATAAAATGCAACATGTGAGCACCTTGTGTATAAAAACAGTTGGTTCCACTTACTCTGATGCTTTGTCACTTATTCCCCAACCCCCCAACCTCCCCCACCCTCTTGTTATGAGTCCACACAAAAGCAGGACTCAGTTGATGCTTGCTACCATCTGGTGACATATGTAGTGACCTGTCTTAACCAACATATTTTTCCCAGCTGCTCTTTTCTTTCCTCTAAGGTTAGTAATGCACACACATGTCACACTCATGTGTTTTCTTCTCTCTTTCACCACACATAATTTATTGAATACCCAATAAGGCTAGTTCTTTCTTTCATATACATTTATACACAAATACACCTTAATTGATGCTCTTGTTTTCACATCTAAGTCTTTCCTAGTTATGTTGCAAAACTTTCCCCCACATAAATTCTCTGTTATACTTAATGTATCCATAAACCAGACAAATCTTGATCACCCACATGATCACCAAACTAGCTAGCATTATAGCTCTACATCAAGGAATTGAAGTTGAAATAAAACACCATAAAGAACAGCATTTCTATCGCCGCCTTATGCATCCTGGAGAAATGCATGAGAATTTACAAATCTATTCAGTTTAAATTACTGATGCAAGAAAAAGAAAAAAAAAAAAAGATTTACAAAAGAAATCATTCTTACTTTTCAGAACATTGATAGTTTACTTTACGAAACCAAACTCACTGCTGTCAAGTCAATCCCGACTCATAGTGACCCCTTGGATTTCCGAAGTGGTATCTCTACAGAAGTTGATTGCCCAATATTCCTCCTCAGGAGTGGCTGGTGGGTTTGAACCGCCAGCCTTCTGGTTAGCAGTCAAAATGCCTTAGGGACTATGCCACCAGAGCTCCTTATAGTTTAGTAGGAGAAATAAAAAAGTATTCAAGTCATTCAACCCAAAGACTTTATACTAGCTTTTGAAAATAACAAATAAATATAACAGGATTTCAAGTGGGAGAAAGAATAGAGGTAGCTAGGGATTAGGCAAACCTTTCTGTAACAATTTATATTTACCTCTACCATGAGATTAGGCATAGTATGGGGGAAAAAAAAAGCTGGATATTTATTTTTTTATTTACACTATCTATAACAGGCAACCTGTGCTTTTGAATATTTTTAACATAACAATACAATTCATTTAGTTTTAGAGAATCACACATGTATTCTAATAAATATATGCATTTTAATATGCATCTCTTTCTAAAGTTCTGCTTATTTTTTTTGTTATTAAGATGAGAAACATTTTAAGATTCATATGCTAGTGAAGATGTTTCATTGAGACTAGCTTTCAATCTTACTAACCTGTACTTAAAAATAAACTGCCATAGACTTTTCTTCTTTTTTTTTTTTTCTTGGCCTAGTGTTAAATTGGGGGTAATTGAGTCCTAAAGAAAGAAGTATTTGTGTTCCTAAGAAATCCAGATATTTCTGCAAACCCATATCCCAGTTACTCCAGCTTTAGTGATTGTACAGGACAAAGTTTGGAGACAGAGCACTCTTGAGAAGTACACCTAGAGTGTCTTTGTGTTTATTTTTAAATTCTGGTCTACTAAAACAAAGTACTCTAGGACCCTGCTTATTCAAACAATGGCTTTCCTTTGAAATAAGATCGCCTGCCTCCCTTAAAGGCATAGTAGTCACCTTTGACATGAGCTACAGAAGGTACAACAACAAAGGATGTGGGGAACCAACCTCAGTGCTGGAAACATTTTTTTTTCTTTTAAAAAAACTGATTTTCATTAACTCCCATTTCTAGGTGTCTGGCCTAGTCCAGAGAATGTCAATGGCAAGTTAGATCAATCACCTTTCTTTTAATCTTACAGGAATGGTTTGATGTGTAGGAGGGAGAGGTTAGAAATCAGAGTAAATATCATGAAGAGCTTCAAAAAATGAAGAAGAACATTTAGGAGTTGAATTACCTCATGAAGACAGAGATAGTGTAAATAAATAAATAAGTACAAAAAGCACAACAATCTCACCCGGTTTGAGATTTTAAAAAAATATTTAATGTAGTTCTCTTTCAACTCACCCATTAGGTCTGTGAAGGGTGTGTGTGTGTGTGTGTGTGTGTGTAAGAGAGACAGAGAGAGAGAAACTGAGCGGCAGATGAATGGGGAGCTAGAAAGATAAGGTGGGATAAGAGGCTGTGAGATGTCAGGGTGTCAACTGTCCTGGGAACCTTTGAAGAACACTTCATGATGAATTGCATTATCTCTGGCCTTAGACAATACCGGGAGAGAAAGATGGGAAGACAAAGCAAACCTTTGGTAAACCAGGCGCAGCTTTGTGCTCCAGTCTGCATTAGATCTTAGTTTGCGCGATGCGCGGGAGGGGAAATGGACAAAAGGAGCAGCACGAGGAAGGAGTGGGATGAGGAGGGGGAGGCACTTCTACCTGCATACACCTCAACTGGGGGGTAGGGATGCAAATCAGGTCTCCCAGAGTGGCCAATCAGAAGTCAGGTGAGGAAATTTGGGTCCCCACCTCCCCAACCCGGAATGTGAGCACGTGTGCGGTGTTCTGGGACCTTTGTCCCGCAACGTCACGCCTGCCAGGCACCTCTTGGATCCTTTTTCTTGGATCTGCTTGATTCTTTTCTCCTCCACATCCCACCTCGAGAGTCACGACTCCCCTTGCACCTCCAACACACACACCAATTCCCTCCCGCGTTACTGACGGTAAGAGCGTCCAGCACTGCGATACCGACGAGTGTGCGGAGTCTTGCACCTTCAGTTGCTGAGACAGCAGCAGCAGCCTCCTCCCGCTCCGCGCGGGTGCAGGCTGCGAGCTTCGGCTCGGTCACCAACGCGCTCCTGCCCCCGCCGGGCAGCCCTGCTCCTGTCCCGAGGCAACACTGCCAGCCCTGCGCCTCCCAGCTCTCGGCTGACTGTAGGTCGGCTCTGTGGGGCTCTGGCTCTCGCCCGCTCGGCCTCCGAAACTCCTGCAACGTCCAGAACACAGAAAATAGACTCATCACCTAATTCGCCAGGGAACTCCCGAGCACAGCGGGGCCCCAAGGCTGCCTCCTCCCGCTCTTGCCGACACCCCACCCCCGTCAGTGCTCCAGCGGCCTCGGGCCGGCACCGCGAGGGAGTCCAACCACCCCCCCACCCCCCCCGCGCCAGACAAAGGGCCTGGGCAAACTCGCCGCCCGGCCTGCTTGCGCTCCGGGGAGGCGGCGGCGCCCACGGTCTACCGCGTAGGAGGCGCGCGCTGGGCTAGAAGCCGCCGGGGCCGCGGGAGCGCGGCTTGAGGAAGAGACGCGAGATGCGCCTGACCCACATCTGCTGTTGCTGCCTCTTTTACCAACTGGGCTTCTTGTCGAATGGGATCGTTTCAGGTATGTTCTTCCGTGATGATCAGGCTTGTTTCCCAATTTCCCCAGCGGAGTTGGAGAACGCACTGGAAGGCAGGGCTCGTGCCGCCTGTGCGCTGGGAGCGGGGCTCAGTGGGTAGCAATAAAAATGTGCGTGATGGTGTGCAAGAGGGCTAGTGAGCGAAGCGCACTTTTCCTGGCTTCATTTTAACCATGTGTGAAATGATTCGATGTCTCCTAATGAAAGTAGTAATATTTGCAAAGGTACGTTTACAACACCTGGAGGAATACTGGGAGTAGGTAAAGTGATAGCGATGTTTGCTCTGGGATATGCTTAAGGAAATCACTTGTGTTGGAATCTTTGCCCTGGTTTTGCTTTCAGTAAACTTTGATGTACCTCCTCCCCTTCCATGTAATCTGACTTTTATTCTGAAAATGCTGGGGTCTATAATCTGATCGCAAGCCCTCAGGGGTTGCAGGAGTTTCAGAGGCTGGACCGGTGGTCCTCATTGCATTTACGCACACGCCCTGTATCTTTGCAGAGTGTAAACTCGGGAATGCTTGTGCTACTGTAACTGCGGCACTTCAAGCCTGGCACTTTTCTGTCTGCCCCGCCCGCAGGGCTGCAGTTCGCCCCCGACCGTGAGGAGTGGGAAGTCGTGTTTCCTGCACTCTGGCGCCGGGAGCCGGTGGACGCGGGCGGCGGCAGTGGGGGCAGCGCGGACCCCGGCTGGGTGCGAGGCGTTGGAGGCGGCGGGAGCACTGGGGCTCAGGCGGCCGGCAGCTCTCGCGAGGTGCGCTCCGTGGCCCCAGCGCAGCCTGAGGAACCCGTGGAGGGTCAGCCCCGGCCCCGGCCCCGGCCACCGCCGCCACCGGAAGGCGAGGAGGACGAGGAATTCGAGTCGCAGGAGCTGCCTCATGGATCCAGCGGGGCTGCCTCCCTGTCCCCGGGCGCCCTGGCCTCGTGGCAGCCGCCGCCGCCCCCACAACCGCCCCCGTCCCCGCCCCCGGCCCAGGCTGCTGAGCCAGACGGCGATGAGGTCCTGCTGCGGATCCCGGCCTTCTCCCGGGACTTGTACCTGATGCTCCGGAGAGACGGCCGCTTCTTGGCGCCGCGCTTCGCGGTGGAACAGTGGCCGAGTCCGGGCCCCAGCCCCACCGAGGAAGCAGCAGCCCCGCGTCCTCCTGCGCCGCCGGACTCCTCCTGCTTCTACACTGGAGCTGTGCTGCAGCACCCTGGCTCGCTGGCCTCTTTCAGCACCTGTGGAGGTGGCCTGGTAAGCGTCTTCCTTCCCTAGTTCTCAACTTCTCTCTGTACTCTTCGAATTCTCTGCGTAGACCAGGCTGATTTGCATGCACCTCCTCCCATTTCCACGTGCTCAGGCGGAACTTTGTTCTCATCTGCACCAGCTAGATGTCTAGAGTATTCGCCTGGGATGGAACAGGTCCAGAGCAGTCAGTGAACGGGAAGGCTAATAGTATAGATAAATGGCTCTTTCCCTCCAGATGGTTTTATGCTTCTTTTGAATACTGTTCGAAACTCTGCCTTTTTGTGACTTCTTCCCACTGGTCCCACTTTCTGCTCTAAAAGCGCACCACGTTGTGTTATTTGCTAGATTGGAAGACAGTCTGCTCATTGCTGAATCTCATCCCTGTTTGCCCTCCACCCACATTGTTCCTCATCTATTATCTTTCAGGTTTTTCATGTCTTACTTGAAAGTTGTCAGAGCAGTTCTCCAGGGAATTATGCTCTGACAGCTGTCTGGAATTTAAACACATCCACAACCATCCTGGACACCTGTTCACTAAACTGCAGTGAGAGACAGGAATAAGGAAGGAGTAAGCTGAAAGACTGGGGCTTTTGATTAATGGATGAGGATAGAATCCAATCAGTATTGAAAGATTTTTGGTTCTGTGATCTGACACATCTTTTCTAAGGTTTACATTTTATTTGGCATTAGTTTCTTCTTTCCACTGGATGGGGGAAAGTAGCAAGAGTGGGTTTGTAACATTGAACTAACTTGCAACAAATTCTTCATTACAATCACCTTCACTTGTTTTACCAGCATCTTTTAAATCATTGAAAAAGCTTGGAGCCTTTTCTTGTATTAACCAAACAAAACTCATTGCCAGTTCTGATTCACAGAGACCCTACAGGGCAGAGTAGAACTGCCCCATAGGGTTTCCAAGACTGTATAACTTCATGGAAGCAGACTAGCACATCTTTCTCCCACGGAGCAGATGCTGAGTTTGAACCACCAGCCTTTTGGTTAACAAACAAGCGCTTTAACTACTGTACTACCAGGACTCTTTCTCTTGCACTCAAGTAAGGCTAAATAAAAATCAGATGCACCTGCTCCAACTTACCTATTCCAAAAAAGAAAAGTAAAACCCAGACTCACTGTCATAGAGTCAATTCTGACTCATAGAGTGACCGCCTTTGGATTCCAAGGCTGTAAATCTTTACAGAAGTCGACTGCTTTATCTTTCTTCCACGGAGAGGGTGCTGTGTTCTAATCACTGACCTTTTGAAACAACCAAATGCCTTAACCACTACACCATCAGAGCCCTTTAACTTTCCCACATATCAAATTAAAGACTTAGGAAGGTCTCACTTGTAACCCAGGACTTTTGGTTTAAGGCAAAATCCACAAAATATTGAAAACAAAACAAAATGTGTTATTGACTTCATTTTGCTGTTTGTTGTAAACCATTGATGAAATCTGAAGAACTTGTCTGAGAACAACTTGCTCATTTGAAGAAATATCCAATAGCAGTAGGTATGGGAAAGTATCAGCACACAAAAACCATCCAAAGCCATGGAATGAAAAACGATGCTTAAAAAATCCAAACAAAATGAAACTGGAAATTTTTACCTGTGCTGTCCTAGATCTCATAGTAAAAAGATGTAAATTGCTACACAGGGCTATATTTTACTAGAATCTCATAATAATGAATATTTGGATATGGACACTTTTATCCATGAATAAAAAAAATGGCATAAAATTACATGAAAAGCATTTACTAATGTTTTCTGTGGAACTGATATTTAAACACTTTATTGGGGAAAACATTTTGTGGGGATTTCATTGTCCCCTGGCTTTTGGCTGGGGATTAAATAATTACGTATAGAGTATTCCTGGTGTGGTAGGAGCAATAGGGTATAAAGCATTTCACTGTGTTGAAATATGGCTTTTGGTCAGATTTTCCAAATGAGCTATGCCTTCTCTCCATATTTAAAGCAGCAAAGTCAGAATTATGAGTAGGTTTTTCATAGTCTGAATTGGAGTACCTCCTTGTTTATCACGTTGGACTTTTACTCACTTTTCCTATTAGCCACATATGTATAAGTTCTGAACTGGGAAGTCTTTGTTATTGGGGGAAACTGACGTTGCCAGCAATACAGTATAGCAGTCAGACTTTGAGTAAAAAGTTAGGCAAATAGCCAAGAAGGGTGAGTTGTTACTCCAGTCTCCACCATGCCAGTCCTTTTCCCTTATGAGCTAGTGAGTTAGGAAAGAGAGAGCGTAATTTGTTATCTGAGCTCTGACATTGGTTTGTTTCCTGGTGATGGATGAGTTATCTCTTGAGCTTCAGTTGTAATATAAAGAATGAGAACATTTGATTATTTAATTAAAAATGGGTGCTATAATTAAGATTCTGTTGTGGTTGTTATGTGCCTTCGAGTCAGACCTGACTCATAGCAACCCCTCCTTGGGTTTCCAAAGCAGTATCACTAAGATGTAGATTGCCCAACCTTCCTTCCAAGGAGTAACTGATGGGTTTGAACCACCAGCCTTCTGATTAGCAGTCAAGTGCCTTAGACACTACGCTACCAGAGCTCCCAATTAAGATTCTATTGAATGTTAAATGTATTCTAGGTACTGTGCCAGGGGTTGAGAACGTTTCCTACCTTTCATAAGGTCACATATTAGGAGAAGAACATATTGTACAAGTAGATACTTGGATGGTATAAACACTTTGTGCTTGTCTACTAACTTAAAAATTGGCAGTTAAAACTTACCCAGGAGCACCATGGAACAAAGGCCTAGCAATCTGCTCCTGTAAAGTTTACAGCCACATGAGGGTAGCATAAGTCAGAGTTGACTTGACAGCAATTTTTTTTTTTTTTTTAAATGACCCTAGTAGCCATAAAACAATAATATATCAGCACAATGAATCAAGCATTAATTAGTTGCTGTTAAGTTGATCCAACTCATGGTGACCCCATGTGTGTCAGGGTAGAATGTGCTCCACAGGGTTTTCAATGGCTGACTTTTCAGAAGTAGATGACAAGGCCTTTCTTCTGAGGTGCTTCTGGGTGGACTCAAACCTCCAACCTTTCAGTTAGCAGCCAAGAACTTTAACCATTAGCACCACCTACCCACCCAACCCACTGCCTCAAATTCTGAGTCATATTGACCCTATGGGACAGAGTAGAATTGCCCCATAGAGTTTCCAAGGCTGTCAATATTTTGGAAGCAGACTGCCTACCTAAAAAACTCTAAAAAAACATTATTATGCCTGAGGTAAAATCCCTCTGGGCTTCCCAAAGCAGAAGGAATTTAAGTGGATTTTGGAGGGTAATGGAGTTCTGGTGGCACAGTGCCTAAGGCATTTGACTGCTAACCAGAAGATTGGCAGTTCAAACCCACCAGCCGCTGCATGGAAGAAAGATGGGGAAATCTATTTCTGTAAAGATTTACCTTCTCAAAAACCCAAAGGGGATTGCTGTGATTCAGAATTGACTCAATAGGAGTGAGATTAGTTTGGTTTTTGAAGGATAGGGAGACTATCTCCAGGCAGAAAAAGGGCTGAAAGGTGTTTTAGGTAGAGGGAAGAGACTGAGTGGAGGTACAGTAGTGCTTAGCCTGTGAAAGGAATGAAAAAAGCAAAACTTTCCTGTTACTAGGACAGAAGGTACCATAGGGGAAACTGATCTTAAAATGTCAGTTGGGATCAGACCTCAAAAACTTTGTCTGCTAGAGTATAAACTTTCTCTGTTGAACTGTAGATCCTCATCAACTACATACCTGCTCCTCTATATTTCCAGAATTCTGTAACTTGTGATTCTAATGTGAGAACTCATGATGTCTTTATATGACAGTTAATTATTTAGAAATGCAATTGCTTTTAATTTGCAGCCATTTTTTCTTCTCAGTTGGTAAAGGCTTTCTGATTTGTCAGTTGCATGCAAAAGAGTAGCCCTTCAGAGTCTCTTCCCTTCCTCTCTTTTCAGTATTTGCTTTTGTCTAGTGGTGCCTGAACTATTTTAAACCTTTTGTACTTACATGTTTGAAAGGATCCAAAAGTCTTGATCAAGGGCAGCAGATCAGCAACTATCCAGCATTGTTGGGTGATGGGAATTGACAAGATTGGCCAATTCCTTCTCCAGAAATTAATCTAAGTTGTGCTGTGAAGGGGAAAGTTCTGGAATGGGAAATTGGGATACAGGGTCAAGTGCTGCCTCTTCAACATACTTAGTCTTTCTGAATCTTACTTTCCCTATTTTTAAAATGCACAAATTATATTTACATATCTAGAAATCCATCTATGGAGCATGCTTGTTATTTCTGTGTCTTCCTTGTTAGTATCTAAAATTAGTAAATTTACAGAAGCCATATATTAGATCTCATAGGCTCATAAATGTCTTTATACTGATCAATTAAACATATACTGAATAACTCCTGTGAGGGAGAGGCATTGTGTAGATAAAGAGAATATAAAAAGATGAATAAGTCTTGGTATGTATCAAGGAACTCCCAACCTAGTTGGCATCCACAGTTGTAAACAGGGAAATAAAATAGGTTGAAATATGTAGAGATATAAGCTTGCCTCAAGTGCTTGGTACTGTCTTGTTGATCTCTTCTCATTTTCAACACATCATAAGGTATCTAGATCATGGTAGGCTATCCATAATAGTTAAATTCAACACGTGACATACTTTATTATGTTTGAAATGGCTGTCTTAAAAAAATACACAAAAGCAACAAATTCCATGAAGCAGTGCTACTATTATGTTTGCTCAAAATTAACTCAGTGATTACTTTTTAAAGCACAGATAGGTCCTGGGCCATGGTAAAGTAGATCAGTGCATACCTTGACTAGAGTTCTCTTTAGATGGAAAATTGAAATGGCTAGCAGTAATACTTTATTTGTCTAGGAGATATGGAGTGACTACTGAAACTTTATCAAATTAGGGTTTTATGAAGCCAGTTGTCATCAGGTCAACCCTGGATACCCCATGTGTGTCGGAGTAGAATTATACTCATGGGATTTTCATTGTATGTTTTTCAGAAGTTGATTGCCAGGCTTTTCTTCCATAGTGCTTCTGAGTGGACCCGAACTTCTAACCTTTAAGGTAGCAGCCATGCTCATTAACTGTTTGCTCCACCCAGATATTGTATGAACAAGCGTTTTATACAGTAGTAATTTTGATTAGCTTTTGATACAGGATCTACTGCCATGTGTAAATTCATTGTGTGCAATTTACCCCGTTTTTGAATCAAATTCTTGCCTTCCCATACTGGAGAACCAGGTTTGATTCCAGGCCAGCGCATCTCATGTGAAGCCAGCACTAGTCTGTCAGTGGAGGATTGTGTTGCTATGATGCTGAACAGGTTTCAGCAGAGCTTCCAGAATAAGATGGACTAGAAAGAAAGACCTGACAATCTACTTCCAAAAATGAGCCAGTGAAAACCTTGTGGATCACAACAGTCTCAGCTGCCATCCATCACAGGATGGCACAGGACCAGACAGCATTTTGTTCTCTTGTGTGTGGGATCACAATGATTTGGGGCTGACTTGACAGTAGCTAACAACAGTGTTCTATGCTGTGGAAAGTTTTGACCAATTCAATAATATTTTTGAGCACCTAATTTGAGCAAGGCACTGTATTAGTGCCAGTGTGGAAGCAGGAGGTAAGTTGTCTTCATAGTGATAGGGGAATGGTAATGCATAACAAGGAGAACTGGGTAGAAGTAGAACCAACATCAAAATGAGATAAACAACAACAAAAAAAGATTGCAGACTGACCTGACATCTTCTTTCTTCTTTCAAACTAAACTTTAGGAATGATAGAAATAATATTCAGTATTATGAGAGAATTCCAGCAGTACAACAGAGACATTTGATTATCCCCTGAAGAGCTGAAAACAGTTTGGACTGGATTCATGGAAAACACTTAGATAGAAAACTGCTGTGAATGGTGGTAACTATTCCAAAGATACTGCTCAGGGAACGGGAAGATAGAAGCAGAAGGGGACCCTAAGATAACAGTATCATTGACTGGGAGTAAAAACCTCCCACTTTCTGACATCCACTTACACCAAGCAGCAGAAACCAATTGTATGTTCTTAGCCAAGAGCAGTGCGAGTAGAAATAGCACTATCCCTGGCATGTTAGTGATATCCAGGAACAAGAAAGAGTCCCTTCAGTCATCTTAAAAACTTGTGAGCAGCCATCTAAGGTGCATCTGTTGGTCTCTCCCTGTCTGGAGCAAGGAAGAGTGAAGAAAATCAGAGATGAAAAGAAACAATTAGTCCAAAAGACTAAATGTCCCACATGAACCTCAGCCCCCATACCCTGAGACCAGAAGAACTAGATGGTACCCGGTTATTACTGCTGACCACTATGAAAGGGATCACAATGGATGATCCCGGATAGAGTGAGATAAACATGTGGAACAAAACTCAAAATTATGAAAAAAAGACCAGCCTTACTGGTCTGAGAAAGACTGGTGGGACCCCTGAGATTATCACACTTAGATACCTTTCAAGCTGGGAACTGAACTCACTCCCATGGCTCAACTTTCAGCCAAATAATAGGCCTATAAGGTGAACAATAACACCAAGAAGGTGTGCATTCATTAGAACAATCAACCATACTAAGTCAAAAGGTCAGCCTGTACCCAGGGATAAAGCTCAGAAGGCAGGCATGGATAGAAAAGAAGGCCTAATGGAAATGGTAAAAACTGGGAAGAAGTGGGAAGAGTGCTGGTACATTATGGGGATTGCAATGAATGTTACTAAACAAAGTGTGTACGGATTGCTGAGTGGAAAACCAATGTGCTCTATAGACTTTCACTCAAATCACAATTAAAATAAATTAAAAGGCCTCCCTCCCAAAAGATAAGTACTGGCTCCCTTTACCCAGGAGAAAGTCCTACCAAATAACTGGAGGATAGGTGGGTAAACTGAACTAGTTCACAACAAAGAGGTGAATACGGAAACAAACAAATGAAAAAAAAAAAAACTTATACCAAAGAATATCATACTTATAAAAAGATGTACCACATGAGTTTCATCAAATTCTTATAAATTCATGAAGAAAAAAAATAAATGAAGTAATTAGAAGAATCCTTTAACATAACTACAATGTCTGGAAGATTAAGAGCATGGGAAAAGAAAAAAAAAAAAAAAAGAAAAAATAAGCTGCTATCTAGAAAAAAAATGATTAGATGCAATGAATTGATAAACACATTTGTGGCCTGGAGAGGTAATTGCAAAAGCTATCGCAGAACATAGTGCAAAGGCAAATAGATGCAGAGTATGACAGAAATCTAGCGAGCCATGGCTCATGGGTGCAGGTGGTCTAAAATTCTGCAATAGGAGTTCCAAAAATAGAGAACAGAGAGAAGTAAGGAACAGAAATCATCAGAGAAACACAACAGAAACACTTTAACCAATGAGATTTGTAATGGAGGCTACTTGGTTAATGAAATAATTCAATTAAAGGATAGAACATTAAAAATGCATCAAAACTCACCATAAATATTTTATTCAAATTTAAATCTCAAACATAACTATTCATCAGCCAGGATGTGGATATGAAGACAAAAGCTTTTCTTTGAGTGCAAGTCAGAAAACTAGAGTTGCACATTATCTTTCTTGACTAAGCCTTATTCAGCATGCATCAAAACCAATTTCCACTATAGGTTTCTTTCTGTATTTGGAATACAAATTAAAAACAAACATTAAGGAACTTATGTGCAGAATCCAAGATTTTTAGAATCTTCACATCATTTACAGTTGTATCATCTTAAATAAAAATACAGCAATTAGAAACTTAACTTTCTCAAGTTTTTCCTAAGTTTTCATAGAACTGCAAATGTCTTTTATACTCATATTTCACTGGTTTTAATATTTAGTGTCTGATTATATTATGAAATTACAAATGTTATACCTACATGTGTTCAAACAGCTATAACTGATGCTTTGTAAACATGTAGGTCAACTGTTATGAATAATTGCATGCATCAAGACTAGGAAGTGTTTACTAGCTGTTGCATTGACATTCTGCATACCTCAACGATCATATTTTCCAGATAGTGTGAAGAATTTTTTTTTTTTTTTTTTTAAATTCAGTGATTCACGTTGAAATGGTTGATATATTCCAATGTTGGTTAGGTAGAGGTTAAGAGAGTTTTTTTCAAGGCTTTAACTGCTTCTTCCCAAATAAGTCATGGCTAACTAAATGAAACAGAGACAGACCCAAATTTGTAAAATATAGGTAAACTGAATTGGGAAAACTAGGGGTCGATGCCCAGCTGGAAACTTAATATCCATCTCTCTTAGAAAACAAGGGCAGCATGCATGTTAACTCAGAGTAGTTTTAATTTACATTTTTTCATGTCTGTAACTAGTAAAGTCAAGCATCATTACATATTTTAAAATGTTATTCTTGTTTCATTTCTGGTAAACTTTCTGTTGGTAACCTTTCCCTATTTCTCTATTCGGTTTTTAGTCTTTTTCATTCTGTTTTCCGGAGCCCTGGTGGCATAGTGCCTAAGGCATTTGACTGCTAACCAGAAGACTGGCGGTTCAAACCCACCAGCCGCTCCTCGGAAGGAAGTTTGCGCAATCTACTTCCGTAGAGATACCGCCTCGGAAATCCAAGGAAGAGGTCGCTATGAGTCAAATCCACTCAACAGCAGTGACTTTTGCTATTAAAAAGATGCACTGTGATTATAAAATAATACTTGCTAACTATAGAAAGTTTAGAAAACATATAAGTAATCACACCATAGAAAGATGAAGAATTAATTTTTAGTGTGTATACAGAAAAGGAAATAAACATTCAAAACTTCCTGAAATTTACTGGTAAGGAAAAGGAAATTTTTTCAGACATCAATTTTGCTTCCTAAGACTGGCACAAATTATGCAGATTGGTAATACCCAGTGCACATGCCTGAGGAAACATGCACTAATTGTAAGGGAGTAGACTGGTAGAACTTTGTGTGCTTGCCACTGGTCTATATCTATTAAAATTATAATTGTATTTTCAATGTGCTTTACCCTTTCATGAAATCCTCATTTTAGAGGATTAGTCATATGTGGAAAAGATTTATGTAGAAGACTGTTAATTGTTTTTCTAGAGCAAAACACTCTAAATATTCATTATTAGTGGATTAGCTAATGAGCCCTGGTGGCATAATGGTTAGACAGATAGCCTAAATGGTTCAGACCCACTCACTGGTTCCACAGGAGAAAAGATCTGGCGATCTGCTCCCATAAAGATTGCTGTTGTATGCCATAAGTTGATTTCAATTCATAGTGGTAGAACTGCCCCATAGGGTTTCCAAGGCTGTGATCTTTATGCTAAGCAGATGGCCACATCTTACTCCAATGGAGGGGCTGTGAGTTCAACCGACTGATCATTTGGACAGAAGCTCTGCTCTTTTTTTTTTTTTTTAATTGTGATTTGGGTGAAGATTTACAGAGAAAATTCACCTTCCATACAGCAGCTCACATATACTTTGTCTCATGTCATTGACCACAGTTTA
>NW_006921772.1:4081452-4083209 GCF_000298275.1 Orycteropus afer afer
TTTCTTCATTTTGTTTTGATTTTTTTTTTCTGATTGATCCTTTTCCAAAAAAGTATTCAGGTATTTGTCTTCAATCTCATCAATTCTGTCTACCATTGTATCAATTCTTCTCCTTTGCCCTTCCAATGTCTTATCTATTTCTGACAATTTAATATTAATCTTCTGGACTTCTATCTGTAGATTTAGAATCATATATAATTTTTCATTTATTTTGTCATTTTGTTCTTGTATGCTCTTCTAAAATTCTTCTAAGGTTTTTTCTTTGGTCTGTCCCTCAGTCCTTTGAAGATACCTAAAGATAATTCTTTTGAGTTCCTTATCAGAGAGTTCCAATGCTGCTTCTTCCTCAGGGATGTGTTCTGGGTCTGTATCCTGCTCCCTTGTTTCTACCACTTTATCCTGCTTCTTTGTGTGGACTGTGATGGTTTGTTTTTTCTAAGGCATCGTGGCATTGTTGTATTTTGATCTCTGTTAACTGTGAAGAGCAGCCTAGGCTGATTCAGGCTCTTCTTAGTGGTTTTTTATCATTGGCCCATTGGTGAAGAAGGAGGTAGTTGTTCTCGCTTAGTAAGTGAAGTTGCAGGAGGAGTGGGTGTAATTGTATCTTATGGGGACTGTTGTTGTCTCTCACTCAGTTAGACACAAATTACAAGTGAATAACCATCAAAAAACTAAAGGCCGATGGACAAAAAACACACCATGTAATCACAGAAGAACAGTAACCAAAAAAAGAAAAAATGGAAAAAAAAGAAGAAAAAACAAGAAAACCTGCAATATCTCGGCATAGGGCACTAGGAAAAAAAAAGTAGGAAAGGAGAATAATAAATGAATTAAAAAATGGGAAAAATGCAAAAAGAAAAACAATGAATGGGGTTAACCACAACAAAAATGGGGAAAAGAAAAAAAATAATTAAATTAGAAAAAAAAAAATTTCAACTAGTCACAGGGAAAAGAAAAAAATGCTGAAAAGTAGGACCTGGGAGGGGAAGATTAAGAATAATAAAAAGGACAAAAGTATTAAAATATTAATTGTTTTAAAACAGACAAATAGAAGCAAAATAATCACCAGAAAAAAAGAAAGCGAAAAATAAAAAATAAAAATAAAAAAGAGAAAAAAAAAATCAGTGGAGGACAGGGCAGGGCACCCAGGCTCCGTCTGAACACACAGACTCCGATAGATTTCCTGTGGGCCCAGAAGGTAGGTGGGAGTGGGAGATGGTCACACCTGCGTTCACCCAGCAGGTATATGGTATAAGGGTAACAAGAGGAATGTGGTACCTTTTCAGTCTTGCAAGTCCCGAGTGTCCTTGGGGTTGCTGGAAAGTAGAATGTGTTCTTAAGCTCCAGGAATCTGTGAGAGTGCTGTCTCTTTAAATATCTAAAATAATCAAGCCACTTTTTAAACCTTCAAAATGGAGGCACCTCTGGACCGGCAAAAGTCCACAGCTCAGCCCACCTTTCTCTTCACCTTCTCCATTTGTTCCCTAGCCACCGTGCACAGTCCTCTGTGCAGTCCCTGGCCAGCAGGGTGAATTTTAGGTAAATTCTTAGGTCCTACCACCACTCGGGAATCTCCAAGCTGCCTGTGCTGTGAGGATCACTCAGGATCGCTGCCAGACCACAGCTCCGTCTGTCTCCTTTTTTGGTATTTTCACGCAAATTCTTCTGCTATTTGGGGTTTAGTCCATTTCTATATCCTTCCCTCCAAGGCTCAGGGGTCCAAGATTATCTTCTGTGTCTGTGTTAATTGGTTTCCC
>NW_006921772.1:4083679-4101847 GCF_000298275.1 Orycteropus afer afer
ACCCACCAGCCACTCCTCGGAAGGAAGGTTGGGCAATCCTACTTCCGTAGTGATACTGCCTCGGAAACCCAAGGAGGGGTCTCTATGAGTCGGATCTGACTCAATGGTAAACAACAACACCATGGTTTTCAAGTTTAAAATTTAGAGTGGCATGGATGATATGTTAGTGGTGACAGTGACACATGGGAAAAGTTTTTGTATTTAGAGGGAGGACAGTGCAGATTGGCCATTTTTATTTAAGGAAGCAGTATAGTGAGTTCTAATAAACAGAATCATCATGTTGGTGGGATAAGTTATATTTTACATTAAAAATTTAATAAACTCTTTAATCATCTATGAATCTGTCTTATTGCCTAAAAGAATTCAGACATGGACCAATTTTGCAGGGAAAGTTTTATTTAATAATAAATAATTTACTGATTTAACATTATCAACTAAATCATAAATGTAGTATACTTTTAAAGCAGAAAAAAAAAATCTAAGAATCTGAAAATGTATTTTATGCAACACTATAACAACATAGTCATCTGTCAGTTTGTCATATTTGGGTGGCTTGCTTGGTGCTGTGAGGCTGGGGGCTATACCACCAGTATTTTGAGTGCCAGCAGGGCCAACCATAGTGGACAGGTTTCAGTGGAGCTTCCAGACTAAGACAGACTAGGAAGAAGGAAGGGGCCATCCACTTCTCAAAGAACTGGCCAACAAAAACCTTATGAATAGCAGTGAAACACTGTCTGGTATATTACTGAAAAATGTCATGAATAGCCCTGAAGCATTGTCTGATATAACAATGGAAAATTAGCCCGTCAGGTTGGAAGGCACTCAAAACATGACTAGGGAAGAGCTGACTCCTCAAAGTAAAGTCAACCTTAATGGGGTGGGTGGAATAAAGCTTTCGGGACCTTCATTTGCTAATGAGACATGACTCAAACTGGGGTCGGGTGGACAGCTGCAAACATACATTAATAATCAGAATGTGGAATGTATGAAATATGAATCTATGAAAATTGGAAGTTGTAAAACATGAAATGGAACACAAAAAGATTAATATCTAGGCATTAGTAAATTGAAATAGATGGGTTTTAGCCATTTTGAATCAGACAGTCATGTAATCAACTATGCCAAGAATGACAAATTGACGAGGAGTGGCATGGCCTTCATCATCACAAAGAATGTTTCAAGACCTGTCCTGTAGTACAATGTTCTCAGTGATAAGATAATATCCATACACCTGCAAGGAAGACTGGTTAATACTACTATTCCAATTTACAAAGTAACCACTAAATCTAAAGATGAAGAGATTCAAGATTTTTACCAACTTCTGCAGTCTGAAATTAACTAAACATTCAATCAAGATGTTTTGATGATTCTTGATGATTAGAATGTGAAAGTTGAAAACAAAGAAGAATCATCAGTAGTTGGAAAATTTGGCCTTGGTGATAGAAATGATACTGGAGATTGCATGATAGAGTTTTGCAAGACTAATGACTTATTCATTGCAAATACCTCTTTTCAAGAACATAAACGGTGCCTGTACATGTGGACCTCATCAGACGGATTACACTGAAATAAAATTGACTGTATATCTATGGAAAGAGGTGATGGAGAAGCTTAATATTTTCAGGCAAAACAAAGCCAGGAGCTGACTATGGAACAGACTCATATGCAAGTTCAAGCTAAAGCTGAAAAAAATTAAAACAAGTCCATGACAGCCAAAATATGATCTTGGTTCTATCCTATATGAATTTAGAGACCATCTAAAGAATTGATTTGATTTATTGAACACCAGTGACCAAAACCAGAGAAGTTGTGTATGACATCAAGAGCATTATACATAAAGAAAGCACAAGATTATTAAAATGACAGGAAAATGAAGAAAAGACCAAAATGGATGTCAGAAGAGACTCTGAAACTTGCTCTTGAATGGAGAGTGGCTAAAGCAAGTGGAGGAAATGACAAGATAAAAGAGCTGAACTGACAATTTCAAAGAGCAGCTTGAGAAGACAAACTCAATTATTATAATGAAATGCGTAAAGGTCTGGAGTTAGAAAACCAAGAGGAAAGAACATGCTTGGCATTTCTCAAGCTGAAAGAACTGAAGAAAATATTCAGGCCTCAAGTTGCAATATTGAAGAATTCTATGGGCCCAATATTGAATGATGCCGGATGCGTCAAGAGAAGATGGCAGGAATACACAGAGTCACCTGACCAAAAACAACTGATTGACATTCAATCATTTCAGGAGGTAACATATAATCAAGAACCAATGGTGTTAAAGGAAGAAGGCCAAGCTGCTGTGAAGGACTTGGTGAAAAAGAAGCCTCCAGCAATTGATGGAATACCCATTTAGACATTTCAACAAAAGCATGCAGCACTGGAGGCATTTACTTCTCTATGCAAAGAAATTTAGAAGACAGCCACCTGGCCAACTGAGTGGAAGTGATCTACATTTGTACCCATTCCAAAGAGAAGTAATAGAACAGAATGTGGAAATTATCATGTAATGTAATTAATATCATACTCAAGTAAAATCTTGCTGAAGAAAATTAAAAAATTGTTGCAGCAGTGTAACTGACAGGAGCTTCCAGAAATGCAAGCTAGATTCAGAAAAGGATGTGGAACGAGGGATATCATCGCTAAGGTCAGATGGATCTTTGCTGAGAGCAAAGAATACCAGAAAGGTGTTTACTTGTATTTTATTGACTATGCAAAAGCATTCAACTGTGTGGAGCATAACAAATTATGGATAACATTGAGAAGAATGGGTTAATTCCAGAGCACTTAACTTTGCTCATGTGGAACCTTTGCATAGACCAGGAAGCTGTCATTTGAACAGAATGAGGCGATACTGCATAGCTTAAAATCAGGAAGTATGTGCATCACGGTTGTACCCTTTCACCATGTTTATTCAGTCTGTATGCTGAGCTAGTGATCCAAGAGGCTGGAATATATGAAGAAGAATGCAATATCAGGATTGGAGGAAAACTCATCAACAACCTGAAATATGCAGATGACACAACCTTGTTTGCTGAAAGTGAAGATGACTTGAAGCACTTACTGATGAAGATTAAAGACAACAGTCTGCAATATGGATTACACCTCAACATGAAAACAAAATCCTCACCACTGAACCAGTAAGCAGCATCATGATAAATGGACATGAGACTGAAGTTGTCAAAGATTTCATTTTACTTCGATCCACAGTCAACAGCCATGGAAGCAGCAGTCAAGAAATCAGATGTAGTATTGCACTGAGAAAATCTGCTGCAAAGACTTCTTTAAAATATTGAAGAGCAAAGATGTCACTTTGAAGACTAAGATGCTTCTGTCCCAAGCTATGGTATTTTTCATTGCCTCATGTGCATGTGAAAGCTGGGCAATGAATAAGGAAGACCGAAGAAAAGTTAATGCTTTTGAATTGTGGTGTTGGCAAAGAATATTGAAGTACCACAGACTGCCAGAAGAATGCACAAATCTGTCCTGGATGAAGTGCTGCTGGAATGCTCCTTGGAAGTGGGAATGGCCAGACTTCATCTCCCCTACTTTGGTCACGTCAGAAGGAACCATTCCCTGGAGAAGGCACATCATGCTTGGAAAAATCGAGGGTCAGTCAAAAAGGACCGGGCAGTGCTTTGTTCTGCTGTACATAGAGTCACTATGAGTCGGAGATGACTTGACATCACCTGACAACAACAACAACAGTGAAAAAGAAGACCCTTACACAAGATACACTGACAATAGCTGTAAAGGTGGGCTGAAGTATAGCAAGGATTGGGAGGATGGCACAGTATTGAGCAGTGTTTTGTTCTATTGTGTATAGGGTTGTGATGAGTTGGAGCCAACTCGACAGTACCTAACAACAACAACAACAACAACAACAGCACACTTTTGTTGAAATTGTGCACAATGTAATTCAAGTAATTGCAATTACTTTTTTTTTTTACCCCAGATTTTTTTATGACTGTTTTTGCGAAAGAAAATGATTAGAGAAATTCCAGGTTCCTGATAAAGGAGAAATGTGGTAAATTAAGGCAATAATTCTGACATGTTTTGACAGAAGGGGAGAGCAAGTATTTCCTATTAGATTATATTTTTGGTGTGTGTGTATGTGTTTCCTAAAGGGAAGATTTTTAATTCCCTCAGTCAAGTGAGGAACATAATTTGAAGCAGAGTGCATTTAGGGTGCAGTTACAGTGACTACATCGTTTTTTCTCCATCTCATCTTTATTCTAATGCCAAGCCCTAGACTGAGAGAAGTGAGAAAATGGGAGTGCAGCCATTTCAATGCTACCCAGATATTTTCACAGAATTATTGCATGATGGTATTGGGAAGGGCCTTGGAGATTAGATAGTTTAGTCCTTGTCTTTTCCAGCAAGGCGAACGCTTGATTTCATATCATAATTGATGTAAGTATCTCTGTAATAAATTATTAACTGTTGAGGGCTTAACTTAGATGATCAGAGAATGGAGCTAATGAGCCTAGGCCAACTTTGGCATTATCAAACCGTTTCTGCTTTCCATTTAAAAATAAGATCTAAACATATATATGTGTAGATTCATAGATAGATAGATTTTGCCTTCACAAGCACATTCAAAAGATAAACTTAGTGAAGTTTTGACCCATTTTTTCCCCTTCATTCCCTTTACTATTGCTGGGCTCCACAAACAATAAAAATGATCACTTTCAATAGTGAGTCTACATCTTCAGGCCTTTAAACCCGTCTCTTGATGCTCTGTTTCTTAAAGTGGAATGTACAGACATTTATACCAAAATCATGAGTGTTGTGAAGTGAGCATGGGGAAGAAGTAGTTGGGAATTCTCTTAAAAATTAGATTCCCAGGTTGAACCTCAAACCTACCTAGCGTGGAAGGTTGGAAGCAGTGGAAGGAAGATTGGGCTATATTGACTTCCATAGTGATACCGCCTTGGAAAACAAGGAGGGGTCGCTATGAGTCAAATTGACTCGATGACAGTAAGTTTGGTATAATAGCCATTAAAAAAAAAAAAAACAACCTACTGCCATCGAGTCAAATCTGACTCATAGCGACCCATCCTTGGGTTTCCAAGGAAGTATCCCTATGGAAGTAGAATGCCCAACCTTCCTTCCTAGGAGTGGCTGGTGCGTTTGAACCACCAGCCTTCTGGTTAGCAGTCAAGTGCCATAGGCACTATGCCACCAGAGCTCCTATAATAGCCATGTTGTTGTTGTTGTTGTTATGTGATGTCGAGTCAGACCCGACTCATAGCAACCTCTCCTTGGGTTTCCAAGGCAGTATCACTACGGAAGTAGATTGCTTCATCTTCCTTCTGAGGAGAGCTCCCATAGTCATGTATAAATATTATAATGAAGTAAGTCTGAATAGTTTTTGAGTAGATAATTAGATTTTTGTAAATTCAATTATTGAATACCCTATATTGCCTATTAACTTAAATATTTCCTGTGTGTCTATATATCTCCAGTTAGGATGTGATTAGTTCAACACAACTTGTTACACTTAGCAACATTTTTTTAAAAATAATTGAATGGATAGCTTAAGATGAAAATTCCTACTTAAATTTTTTTTCTAAGTAGAACACAGTTATTTTTCATTAGTAGATGCATTCATGAATATATCACATTAATTTTTCTAACTTAAATCATTATTTAAATTGTTAAAAATTGAAACGGTTCTTGAGAAGGCTTTCTTTTAGTATTGTTTTTGAGGTATAGTTTACATACTATAAAATGTACTCATGTTAAGTGTACAATTGAATGTTTTAAGTACATTTAAAGAGTTGTGCGACTATTGCAATCTAGTTTTAGAACACTCCAAAGAGATTCCTTGTACTCATTTTCAGTCATTCTATTTCTCTCCACCCCTGAAAAAAATAAAAACCAAACCAGTTGCCATTGAGTCTATTCCACTTACGGTGATTACATATTACAAAGTAGAACCGCTCCATGGGATTTTCTTGTCTGTAATCTTCATGGAAGCAGATGGCTAGGTCTTCTGTGGTGCTTCTGAGAGGGTTCCACTGTCAACCTTTAGGTTGGTTGTTGTTATTGTTGTTATGTGCCGTCAAGTCAGCCCCAACTCATAGCGACCCCTCCTTGGGTTTCCGAGGCAGTATCACTACGGAAGTAGGATTGCCCAACCTTGAGTGTAAACTGTTTGCACCACCCAAAGAACTATCTCTAGGCCCAGGCAATTGTTAATCTACTTTCTGTCTTTTAAACTGTCTTTCCATTCCATATGATTAAGGATCAATGGTATTAAAGGAAGAAGTTGAAACTGCACTGAAGGAATTGGCAAAAAACAAGGCTGCAGAAATTGACGGAATAATCATTGAGATGTTTTAAACAAACAGATGCCATGCTGAAAGCACTTAATAATCTATGCCAAGAAATTTGGAAGACAGCTACCTGGCCAACTGACTGGAAGAGATCCATATTGGTACCCATTCCAAAGAAAGATGATCCCACAGAATTTGGAAATTATAGGATAATATCCTTAATCTCACATGCAAGTAAAATCATGCTGAAGATAATTCAAAAATGAGTGCAGCAGTATATTGAGAAGGAACTTCCAGAAATGCAGGCTGGATTCAGAAGAGGATGTGAAGTGAGGGATATCATTGCTGATGTCAGATGGGTCTTGGCTGAAAGCAAAGAATACTAGAAAGATGTTTACTTGTGTTTTATTGACTATGCAAATGCATTCCACTGTGTGGAGTATAAAAATTATGTATAATGTTGAGAAGAATGGGAATTCCAAAACACTTAATTAATTGTGCTCATGAGGAACCTGTACGTAGACCAGGAGGTTGTCATTCAAACACAACAAAGGGACACTACATGGTTTAAAATCAGGAAGGGAGTGTGTCAGGGTTGTATTCTTTCACCATACTTATTCAATCTGTATGCTGAGCAAATAATCTAAGAAGCTGGAATATATGAAGAAGAACACAGCATCAGGATTGGAAGAAAGCTCATTAACCACCTGCAATACACAATGACACAACCTTGCTTGCTGAAAGTGAAGATGACTTGAAGCATTTACTGATGATGATTAAGGAGTATAATCTGCAGTCTGGATTATACCTCAATATAAGGAAAACAAAAATCCTCCCAACTAGACCATTAAACAGCATCACAATAAATGGAGAAAACATTGAATTTGTCAAAGATTTTGTATTACTTGGTTTCACAATCCACATCAATAGAAGCCGCAGTCAAGAAATCAGACGATGCATTGCCCTGGGCAAATCCACTGCAAAAGACCTCTTTAAAGTGCTCAAGAGCAAAGATGTCTCTTTGAAGACTAAGGTGTACCTACCCCAAGCCAAGGTGTTTTCAATTGCCTCACATGCCTGTGAAAGCTGAACAGTGAATAAGGAAGACCTAAGAAGAGTTGATGCTTTTGAGTTGTGGTGTTGGTGAAGAATACTGAAAGTACCATGGACTGTCAGAAAAACTAACAAATCTGTCCTGGAAGAAGTGTACCCTGAATGCTTCTTGGAAGTGAGAATGGCCAGACTTCTGACCTACTTTGGTCATGTTGTCAGAAGGGACCATTCCCTGGAGAGGGATATCATGCTTGGTAAAGTGAGGGTCAACGAAAAAGGAGAAGGCCCTCAAGAAGATGGATTGACAAAGTGGCTGCAACAATGAGCTCAGGTAGAACAAGGATTGTGACGCTGGCACCAGAGTGGGCAGTGTTTTACATAGGGTTGCTATGAGTGTGTGCTGACTTGATGGCACCTAACAATAACAACAGTAACAACATATTCCATACAAATGGAATCACATGAAATATGGTCATTGTGTCTGGCTCTTTCACTTAGTATAATGTTTTTGAGGTTCATTCATGCGCTAACATGTATCAGCAGTTTGTTTTTCAAGCTTAATTGTATTCTGTTATCTGGATACACCACATTTTGTTTATCCATTCATTATGTGATGGGCATTTGAATTATTTCCACTTTTTTATTATTCTGAATAATGTTGCTGTGAACATTTCTGTACAAGTCTTTGTGTAAATATATTTTCATTCCTTTTGGGTAGATACCTAGGAGTGGAATTACTAGCTAATATGGTACATTTATGTTCAACAACTTAAGAAACTGTCCAACTGTTTTCCAAACTGGCTGCACCATTTCATATTCTCAACAGAATTGTATGAGGATTCCAGCTTCTCAGCATCCTCAACAACACTTGTTATTGTCTGTTCTTTTGATATAATAACTCTTGTAGGTAGGTAGTGGTATTTCAATGT
The DNA here is from genome assembly GCF_000298275.1 of Orycteropus afer afer. Taxonomy (NCBI): domain Eukaryota; kingdom Metazoa; phylum Chordata; class Mammalia; order Tubulidentata; family Orycteropodidae; genus Orycteropus; species Orycteropus afer. Next base: position 4,091,937 of record NW_006921772.1, read on the forward strand.
GGTTTTAGTTCACGTTTCTCTAGTGAGTAATCACATTGAACATTTTTTCATGTACCGTTTCATAACCATTTGCATATTTTCTTTGATGAATTATCTATTCAAATCTTTTGCACATTTACAAAACTACCATTTTTGGTTTGTTTTGTTTTCCACTTATTTTAAGAATTCTTTATATATTCATTCTAAGGAGCTGTGGTAATGTAGTGCCTAAAGTATTTGACTGCTAACCAGAAGTTTGGTAGTTCAAACACACCAGCCACTCTGAAGAAGGAAGGTGGGACAATCTACTTCCCTACAGATTTAATGCCTCAGAAACCCAATGGGGGTTACTATGAGTCAGAATCAACTCAATGGCAGTGAATTTTTGGTTTATATATTCTGGATATAATTCCTTTATCAGTTATCTGATTTGCTCATATCTTTTTCTAGTTTGCATGTGCCTGTTTATTATTTTAATGATATCTCTCTTCGTATTCTTTTTCTAATTTTTATAATATGCACTCAAAAATAAAGTATCATGAATTTCTACACATACAGTTCAGTGACATCAATTATATTCAAGTTATTCAATCATTCTATCTTTTTCCAAATTATCCCACCATTTAGTGGTATCTTTTAAAGTCAATTAAAAAAAAATTGACAAAATCTACTTTGCATTTTTTTTTAATGCATTGTGCTTTTATACGATATCTGATAACTCTTTGCTTAACCTAAGGTCATAAAGACTTACTCTTATGTTTTCTTCTGTGGTTTCAGTTTATACTTTTAGGTCTATGCCCCATTTAGTTAGGTTTTGTATATGATGTGAGATAAGAGTTTAACTTAATTTCTTTGCATGCATATATCCAGTTGTCTCAGCATTATTTGTTGAAAAGACCATCTTTGCCCCCATGAAGTGCTCTGACACTTTTGTCAAAAATTAATTGACTGTAAATGTAAGGGTTTAATTTTGTACAGTCAATTCTGTTATTTTGATCTATGTCTATATACATTAATACAATAAGGAACTCTGGTGGGTTTTGGTTTGGGTCTTGATGTATGCAACTTTATAAATGGTTGAATTAAAAACATTTAGTCTTCAAATTTGACTTTTTTTTTTTTTCAAAATTGCTCTGCTTTTTCTGGATCCATTGCTTTTCTGGTATAAGATTGGTATGAATTCTGGTATAAGATTGTCAGTATCTACAAAATGTCTATTGGGAGTTTGATTGGGTTTGTGCTTAATTATAAATCAGTTTTGGGAGAGTTTCCATCTTAATCAATGAAAACTTTTTTTTTTTTTCACTTTCTGGAAATGATTTTTATGACAGCAGTTATTTGTATTAGGCACTGTAGCCCATATTATAATGTGTAAATAGACAATTACAAATTATTGATAAGATTTGAGATTCAGAAAGAATTTGTGACAGAAATAATCTCAGCATTCATTTGAAAGTGCACAAAATGAGAAATATTTGTTTCAGATAATAATGTATGGAAATATACAAGGAAAGCCCTTTTTTTTTTTTTAAATTGTGCTTGCTGTGTTCTGCTTAATTTGATTTGACTGTAGGCCAAGATCAATGTAAATATTCATTCCTATAGTTTAGTCTTTTATTCAATTTGAGCTTAAGGGATGAAACAATGTTCAAGAATTGTATCAAGAGAGATACTTATGGAGTGGTCACAGGAAAATGGACAAGATAAATATAACAACATCACTTAAGAGTTAGGTCCAGATATTAGCTGGTAAAATGGTAAGTTCAAGAAAGATTTAATTCCCTTGATTTTTTTTTTTTTTTTTTGTGTTTTCAGTTTTTATAGTTAGTGACCTTGTCAAGCCCCACGGATTTATATAATTTGTGTAAATTCACACAACTTTCCTATGAAGAAGCAGTGAGTGTCATGAAGGAGGTCAGTGGGTGGGAAGATGAAAGAGGAGAAATAAATCCACTAATGCATTTTTAGAGTGTACTTTAAGCTTAATATGGAAAACCTTATTTCCATTTGAAATGCTTTTGGAAGAACATACTGAAGGGTCCTTGGGGACAGCCTAACACCGAACATTAATATGGTTTAAAAGGTCTCTGAAGCATTTGCCTATAGTTAGCTCAGTTGTAGTATTTTAGTAAGTGTTCCAATAACTTGGCTGGTCTTGCCTTTGGCTGTAGAGCCTTCACAAGTGCACAGTGTCCAGTTTGTGGGTCCTTGGTCACATGGTCTTACATGCTCTGAACCTATAAATAACTCACCATAGACTTGTAAGAGAATACATCAGACTCTATGTTGGAACTGCATAATTAATCCTTTCATTTATTTCCATTACCTATCCCTCTAGAAGATAACACACTCAATCATGTGTTCAAGTGTTTATATCCTTGCCTATTTCCATTTTTTCTGAAATGGATTGTAATGAATTAGTCTTAGAGAGTTTAAACAAAAATAATGGGGGGGAGGAAAAACAGTGGAGGATCACCACAATAATTTAAATGGTTATAGCCATAATAGTAATATACCAAAACCAAATTCACTGCCGTGGAGTCAGATCCAACTCATAGCAACCCCTCCTTGGATTTCTGAGGCGATATCACTGTGGAAGTAGACTGCCCAATCTTCCTTCCGAGGAGTGGCTGGTGGGTTTGAACTGCTAGGCTTTTGGTTAGCAGTCAGATGCCTTAATAGCCAAAGCTCCCTTAATAGTAACATTAATAGTATAATATTACTAGATATTAATAGTAATATCCCTTAATAGTAATATGGGCTTTAAGAATGCTTTTCAATTTATAAACTGCATTTCCAACTTTTTTTGCCTACAAACTGTGCCTGCAAACTCTTAGAAAGTAAGTGGCCCATTCAAACACTTAACTGAATTATGTATTTGAGGCATTATAGGATGTTGCTGTTTAAAGGAAACCTATTGTGATTTTTTCCCCCGTAGGTAAAATAATGGTCCCTAACTAGTATTACCCCCAGTGCAGAAATTGGGTTTGGGCATGCCTGTTGTTTTATTTTTAAATAATTTGAGATGCTCTTTAAAGTATACATTTTGAAAATGCAAACATTCCATAGATGAAAAAGATAAGAATAGTTTTTTTGTGCTATACCAGTGGTAGATAGTAAATGACAAATAACATGCCTGCAAGGAACAGATTCTTCCATTAATTATACCTACAAGAACAGGTGGCAAGTGGCATTTCTACCTTTTTTTCATCAAATCAATAAAGAAAAAGCAGCAAATGGAAGTGCTGCTTTTTCCATTTGTGCTGATTTTAAGAAATGAAGAACTAACATCAAGAATATCGCAGGTTCATTTGCACTTGTTGATAGTTTCTGTTGGTCAACTCTGATTCATGTACGAATGAAACCCCATATATGATAGAACTAAGTATTGCCTGGTCTTGTGCAATACTTTAGGGATGTTGGTATGTTCAAATTCATTGTTGCAGTCTCTGTGTTTTTTGAGTCCCCTTCCAACCTAGGGGACTCATCTTACAGCATTATACTGGTTAATATTCTATTTATATCCATAAAGTTTTCATGGTTGAATTTTTGGAAGTAAATTGCCTACCTTTCTTTCTAGTCTGTTTTAGACTGGAAGCTCTTCTGAACAGTGTTAGATGACACTGTTGGTATTTGAAATTCTGGTGGCATAGCTTCCAGGATTGCAGCAACATACAAGTCACAAACTGACAGACAAGTGGTGGTGCTGAATACTACCATATGTTATGTACCTACTGTCAAAATGTATGACTAATTTTTTCACAGCCATCCACTACAGTTAGTGCTGTGAGTCCATTTTATCTATAAGGATGCTGAAGCTCCAGGGAGATGGAATAAGTTACCTGAGTTAAGTAGCTGGTAAAGTGTGTGCATGAAATTCAAAGCCATTTGTGTGTATGTGTGTTTACGTGAACACTCGTGTATAATGAAAATCTTTTGTTGCCTCAGTTTGACTTCTCAGAGATGTTTAACTCTTTCACATTTAAAAAAATATTTCATCCAAGATATGGGACAGAATTTGGCATGGAGTAGACATAAGAACAGAATTTGACAAAAGGATAGAATTTGCTTATTTTAATGCAATTAATTTTCCTTTCTCTTTCTAGTTCCTGTCTTGTCTGCTTGTTGTTATGTTCTGTTGAGTCAGTTTCAACTCATAGTGACTCTATGTACAACAGGACAAAACGCTGCCTCGTTCTATGCTATCCTCACCCATCATTGCCATGCTTGAGCTCCTTGTTGCAGCCTGTTTCAATCCATCTCACTGAGGGTCTTCCTTTTTTTTTTGCTGATCCTCTACTTTACCAAGCATGATATCCTTCTTCTCCAGGGTATGGTCCTTCCTGATAACATAGTCAAAGTATGAGAGATGAGGTCTGCCCATTATCGCTTCCATAGAGTATTCCAGATATACTTATGCTAAGACAGATTTATTTGCTTTCTGATAGTCCTTGGTATATTCAATATTCTTTACTAACACCATAATTCAAATGCATTAATTCTTCTTCAGTCTTCCTTTTTATTTGTCCAGTTTTCACATGCTTATGAGGTTATTGAAAGTACCATGGCTTGGGCTAGGCACACTTTTTAGTTTTCCAAGTGACTCTTTGCTCTCTAATACTTTAAAAAGATCTTTTGCAGGAGATTTTTCCAATGCAATGCATTGTCTAATTTCTTGCCTTCTGTTTCCATGGGAGTTGATTGTGTATCCAAGTAAAATGAAATCCCTGACAACTTTAATCTTTTCTCTATTTATCAGGATATTTCTTATCGGTCCAGTTGTGAGGATTTTGTTTTCTTTTTGTTGAATTGTAACCCATATTGAAGGCTGTAGTCTATGATCTTTATCGGTAAGTGTTCAAGTCTTTCTCACTTTCAGCAACGCCAAGTTGTGTCATCTGCATATCACAGGTTGTTAGCGAGTCTTTCTCTTAAAATTTTAAAGCAAAATATGTTGTTGTTGTTGTAATGTGCCATGGAGTCAGCCCCAACTCATAGCGACCCCTCCTTGGGTTTCTGAGGCGGTATCACTACGGAAGTAGATTGCCCAACCTTCCTTCCGAGGAGCAGCTGGTGGGTTTGAACCACTAGCTTTCTGGTTAGCAGTCAAGTGCCTTAGGCACTACGCTACCAGAGCTCCCTAGCAAAATATACCACAGTGTAAATATTCATGTCAAAGTTTGATGTCATCAACACTCCTAGAAGCAGTTTTATTGTTGGAAAACTCTGGTTTGAATCCTCTGGTATTTTGGAAGTAATTTTGGTTCTGGATCTTTGAATACACAGATTTCTGTATCTGTCTTGTGATGAACAGCAATGAAAATAGAGTTAAGAATAACTTCAATAAAAATGAAAATTTATGAGTCAACTATTAAGTTTTGGCCACTGTACCTTGTACTTTTAAATAGTTACATGATTAATTTTTACAGCAACGTTGTGAGGTAGGTGCTATTGCACCCATTTTGTAGTTGAAAAAATTTAGTAATTTGCCTAGCATTACCAAGGAAGAAGCTGGGAATCAAGCCCATATATGCCTGATTTCAAAACTAGTACTTTTTATTCATAGAAATGGTTTGCAAACTGCAGAACAGAATCTAGATTTTGCAGGACAAAATCCTGTAGAAGTTAGCTGTGCATAGAGAAAACGTAGAAAATCTGCACCAGAAATTGCCAGGCTTTGAGTTTGGAGGAAGATGGAGTGGAGGGGGAGTATTAGGGTATAAGGTGAACTCGAAGCTTTTCACTCTAATGTTAGTTTGATCAGCTCCATCATTTTCTGTTTAATACTAGTGCAACCTAATATTTGATTTTAAAAGATGTTTCAAAGATTTGAAAACAGCAGAACTTTTTCTTCCACCCATGATGAAGTAGCAACTAGGAAACCAAAATATATGAAGCAATGGTTTTTGTGCTTTAGACAAAAGTATAGGGCAGTAATCACTGAGAAAAAGGAAACAAATGAGGAGATCCTTACATATGCCCCAGATCTCAACCTGAGAAAGATTCCAGGCTTCTATGTAGGGATGTAAAAACAGCCCAGTGGTCTTGTGAAACTGGAGGGACAAAGTTTGCATGGTGACATAGTGCCTAAGGCATTTGACTGCTAACCAAAAGGCTGGCAATTCAAACCTACTGGCCACTCCTTGGAAGGAAGGTTGGGCAATCTACTTCTGTAGAGATACCTCCTTGGAAACCCAAGGAGGCGTCGCTATGAGTCACAATCAACTCAATGGCAGAGGAATCTAGAATTTGCAGGACAAAATCCTGTAGAAGGTAGCTGTGCATAGAGAAAGCCTAGGAAATCTGCAGAGGGTTCTTCTGAACCATTTGGCTGAATATGGATCTAACTGACATCTAAAGAATACTCTACAACTGCAGAATACACATTCTTTTTCAATGCACAGAGAGCATATGCCACCATAATATGCTATACTGGGCTACCAAATGAGTCTTAGTACAAATTAAGAAGATTAAAATAATGCAAAGTAAGTTTTCTCATCACAAGAAATTTAAATTAGAAATCAATAGCAGAAAGGTGGCTGTGAAATCCTCAAACAGTTGGAAATTAAATATTATATTTCTAGGTAATATATGGATCAAGCAAGAAAACACAAAGGAAATTGGAAAATATAAGGAACTCAATGGAAATGAAATGCAACATGTCAAAATTTGTGTAATGCAACCAACATAGATAAAAATGTACAGCATTAAGTATATAGAAAATAAAATTTAGAAGATCTCAAATCAATGACTTAAGGTGATACTTGAAGAATTTAGGAAAAGAACGAAATGGCGTTCAAAATAAGCAAAAGGAAGGAAATTAAAATAAGAGATGATGTCAAGGAAAAGGAGAATGAAACATCAACAGGGAAAATCAATAATAGTAAAGTTAGTGCATTGAAAAGAAAAATGAATGATCAATCTCACATTCTTTAGGAAAAGAAGAAGACAGGAGACCAGCATAAACAATGACATTGAATACAGTTACAATATACGTAAATGACATAAGAATGTATTTGTTGTTATTTGCCATCAAGTCAGCCCCGACTCATAGTGACCCCTCCTTGGGTTTCCGAGGCAGTTATCACTACGGAAGTAGGATTGCCCAACCTTCCTTCCGAGGAGTAGCAACAACTTTATGACATGTCAGAACCTTAGATAAAGTGAACACATTCCTTTAAAATTAGGTCCAATTTATCTTTTTCCTGTTTTGCTGATCGTCCTTTTGTTGTCTGATAATACATCGTTAAAAACTAATGATACTCCACAGCCACTTCCATGTTTCCTAAAAGTTTTATAAATTTATTTTTCACATTTAGTTCCTTGATCCATTGGGTATAATGTTAGCATTTGTATTTTCATAAACACTCTTTGTCTTATTGGGGAGCTTCCCTTCTATTCCTACTTTGTTGCTTGCTTTTATTAAGAAAGAGTGTTGGGTTTTATAAAATACTTTTTCTGCATCAGTTGAAATGATGATGTGTGTCTTTTCCTTTTTTCTATTGATGTGTTGTATTTCATTTATTGATTGTCTAATATTGGACCATACTTGCATTCCTGGAAAGAATTCCACTCAGCCTTGGTGTATTCTTTTAATATGGTATTGGATTCTGTTCACTAGTATTTATTTATTTATTTTTTTGAGAATATTTTGCATCTGTATTCATAAGTATATTGTCCTATAGTATCCTTTGGTGTCTTTGTTCTTTGTCTAGCTTTGATATCATGGTAATTCTTCATAGAATGAGTAAGAGTATTCCTTTCTATTGTAAGAGTTTGAATAGGATTGGTGTAATTTCTTCTTTAAATGTTTGATTAATTCCCCAGTGAAGCCATCTGGCCCATGGCTTTTTTTGTTGTTGTTGTTGGAACGTTTTTGATTATTGGTTCAATCTCTATACTTGTTATGGATCTGTTGAGATTTCTATTTCCTCTTGAATCAGATTAGTTACGTTGTGTGTGTCTAATTAAAATACCATTTACAGAGCATTTAGGGTAATCAAAATATAAAATACTTATGCATTAACTTAACAAAATATATGCCAGACCTGTATAGTGAAAATTACAAAACATTGCTGAAGAAAACAAAATAGTTAAATAAATGGATAAATACATCAAGCTCATGAATCAGAAACACAATTTTGTTAAGATGTCATTTATTCTCAAATTGATATATAGATTTGATATCTAATTAAAAAAACAGTTGGAGAACTTACACTGTCTGCTTTTAATTGATGATATATAACTTCAGTAATCAAGAAGATGTGGTATTGGCATAAAGTTAAACATGTTGTTTTTTGTAAGTGCTATCTTAGGCTGGGTTCTCTGAAGAGGCAAACCCAGAAGCATCTATCTATCTATCTATCAATAAATTTGTCTCAGGAAATTGCCATGCAGTTTAGAGGCTGGCAAGTCCCAAGTCCATGGTTTAGATTCCAAACTGCAGGCTTTTCCATATGCACTTAGCTGCTGATGGACCCAAGATTGGAGGGCAAAACAGGACGCTGCTGTCTTCAGAGGCTGATAAATCAAGATTGGCTGTTAAAATGTCAGGCTGGTGGCTCACAGACTATGAAGGCAACAGTCCCAAGATTGGCAGGCAATACAGCAGGCCATTGCTTCAATTCTAAGAACTAGAGATGATGATGGGTCATATACAAGATCCAGATGGAGCAAAAAGCCAAAGAGCTTTACCAGAGCCTTTCCATATATATTGGAAGCAGAACATAACCCAAATGAAGTCCTTTTCAACTTATTGATTATTCATAACAGATCTCGTCATAGAGGATGACTAAATCATAATTGCTAAACAACTTAGAAAGGGGCTCTGGTGGCACAGTGCGTGAGACATTTGACTGCTATCCAGAAGGTTGGCAGTTCAAACTCACCAGCCACTCCACAGAAGGAAGACTGAGCAATCTCCTTCTTCAAAGATTTACCACCTCAGAAACCCAAAGGGGATCGCTATGAGTTGGAATCGACTCGATGGCAGAGTTCTTTCTTTCTTTCTTTTTTTTTTTTTTTAAAAACAACTTAGAATCAAAGCCCAGCTAAGGTAACATACAACCTTAACTACTGCAGGTGCTGTCAAGTTGGTTCTGACTCACCGTGACTGTATGTACAACAAAACAAAACACTAGCTGGCCCTATTCCATCCTCACAATCATGTTTGAGAACACTTTTGAAACCACTGTGTCAGTCCATTTTATTGAGGATCTTATTCTTTTTCACTGACTGTCTACTTAATCAAGCATAATATTCTTCTCCAGGGACTGGTCTCTCTTGATAACATTTTCAAAGTACATAAGATGAAGTCTCATCCTTGCTTCTAGGGAGCTTTCTGGCTATAATCCTTCTAAGATTTGTTCATTCTTCTGGCAGTCCATAGTGTATTCAATATTCTTCAGTAATACCATCATTCAAACATATCAATTCTTCTTAGGCTTCTCTTATTCATTGTCCTGCTTTTGCATGCATATGGACAGTTGAAAATACCATGGTTTGAGTCAGGTGCACCTTAGTCCTCAAAGAGATACATTTGCTTTTAAACAGTTTTAAACCACTTTAAACATATGAAACCTAATAGTGAGTCCAGAAGTAGATGCATACATATATGATTAATTTTCAATAAAATTACCAACATAATTCAATGGAGAAATGATAGTCTATTCTACAAATAGTGTTGGATGGATTAGATGTTGTTTTGGTTACCTAGTAACACTCTGACAGGAATATACCACAAATGGGATGGCTTGAACAAATAGGAGTTTATTCTTACAATTTGGAGGCTTTAAGTCCAAGTTCAAAGTGCCAGGCTCTAGGGGCTGGGTGAAAGCCCCTCAACCTTGGGCTTCAGCTCCACCTCCTGGTCCCTGCCCACTGAAGCGAGAGGTGTTTCTTCACTCAGACAGCTGCTGCCTGCTGAGGCTGAG
>NW_006921772.1:4101947-4116861 GCF_000298275.1 Orycteropus afer afer
GAGTTTATTCTTACAATTTGGAGGCTTTAAGTCCAAGTTCAAAGTGCCAGGCTCTAGGGGCTGGGTGAAAGCCCCTCAACCTTGGGCTTCAGCTCTACCTCCTGTTCTCAGCCCACTGAAGCTAGAGGCTTTTCTTCATTCAGCTGCTGGCTGCTGAGGCTGACAAACCCAAGGTCGACAGGTAACAAGGCACAGTCTCAATATTACCAAAACACACAGCAGGCCATTAATTCAAGTCCATTAAAAGTCCCAAGATCAGCAAAGCATGACAGGCTACTGAACAATGACTTGGCTACATACAGGGTTCAAGCATGCCATAATCTGTGCAGTCCCAAAGCTGCTGCTTATATATGGGAAGCAGACTGCATCTCTAAAGCAGCTACTCAGCTGCTTGTGGTACATCCCACCATGGAGTTGATTGCCAGTCTCATGGGGTATAACTACCACCAGCTGTCCAGCCACTCAACCAGGCCCAGCCAAGTTGACACACAACATTAACTACTGCAATTATACCCCTTGTCCACTTGGCATCTTATATATCTTCAATGGGTGGTATCTGTACAGATCTCCTTCACTGGGTGGCTCCAATTCCCTAGTTCCTGAGTGGTGACCTCACCCCCTTGGCCTGGTGGGCACCGTTCCTCTCCCTCTTAGGCATGGCAGCCCTGCCCCCCTCACTCTTGGGCAGCAGCTATGGTTCCATCTCACTGGCTGACATGAACGAGCAGCCCCACACTCCAGAACCAAGTTGGTGAAGGTCTGGCTCTTTGAAATCTAGGCAGCTGTTGTGATTCCACCCCCAAACGACATGGTCCTACCCTTGAGGTTGAGGCAGCTTTGCTTCCTGTTTCCTTATTCTCTCCAATTAATACCCAAAGGCAACCCACTCGGCCAGGAAGCCAACTACCAAGTGGCACCCGATTTTCTCCTCCGTAGGCTGATGATGCTGTTGCTGTTTAATGCCTGTCTCTGGGCATTGCTACGCTCATCCCTCATGCTGGTCTCTCATGCTGGTCTCTCTGCCGGTGTCTCTCTGCCAGTCTCTTGGCTCTGCTGCTGCCATCTCTCATGCTGCATGCCAGGGTCTCTCTGCTCGTGTCTAGGGTCAAGGACACACTCCACTCCTGTTTCCACATTTTAGGTATCTAGCAGATCAGCACCTCACTCTCTTGGTACCCTATTCTGTTTCGGTTACCTAGTGCCACTCTGACAGGAATATACCATAAATGGGATGGCTTGAACAAACAGGAGTTTATTCTTACAATTTGGAGGCTTTAAGTCCTAGTTTAAAGTACCAGGCTCTAGGGGCTGGGTGAAAACCCCTCAACCTTGGGCTTTATACTCCCTACTCCCAACCCACTGAAGTTCAGCTACTGGCTGCTGAGGCTGACAAACCCAAGGTCAACAAGTAACAAGGCACAGTCCCAATATTACCGAACCACACAACAGGCCATTAATTCAAGTTCATAAAAAGTCCCAAGATTGGCAGAGCATGGCAGGCTGCTGAGCAATGACCCAGCTACATGCAGGGTTCAAGCATGCCATAAGCTAGAGACCAGTCCCAAAGCTGCTGCTTATATATGGGAAGCAGACCTCATCTCTAAAGCAGCTACTCAGTTGCTTGTGGTAGATCCACCATGGACTTGATTGCCAGTCTCATCATGGGGAATAACTATCACCAGCTGCCCAGCCACTCAACCAGGTCCAGCCAAGGTGACACATAGCTTTAACTACCACAGATGTCCATATGGAAAAATTAGAATCTTGTCCTCTGATTTACACCAGCACAAGCACAAAATCAAAATAGGTCTTAGACCTAATAGAAAAGCTAAACTCAAATCATTAGAAGAAAACTTAGGAAGAAAATCTTCACTTGACGTAGATAAAAATATTTTCGGTTAAGATGCAGAAAGCATAACTATAAACAAAGAAATGGATAATTAAACATGTTCAGTATTCAGATCTTCTTATGTGATTACACTGACATGAAAATGAAAAGACAATTCCTAGAATGAGAGAGAATATTTGAAAAAGATATCCCTGATAAAGCACTTGTTTCCAGAACATATAAAAAACTGTCTTCATAATAAGAAGCTAGACAAGCCAACGGAAAATGGATAAAATATTTAACAGTTCCTGAAAGAAGATATTCAAATGAAAAGAAGGTTATAAAACACACTGCTCAATATCATGAGTCATTTGTTTTTGTTGTTAGGTGCCAGTTCTGACTCATAGCCACCCTATGTACAATAGAATGAATCACTGACTGATCGTGCACCATCCTCACAATCCTTGCTATACCTGAGCCCATCATCGCAGCCGCTGTGTCAATCCATATCTTTGAGGATTTTCCCTTTTTTCACTGACCCTTCACTTTACCAAGCATGATTTCCTTCTTCAGGATATCAGAATATCAGGTCCCTTCTGACAGCATGGTCAAATTGATGAGATGAGGTCTGGTCATTCTTTCTTCCAAGGAGCATTCTGGCTGCACTTTTTTCCAGGACCGATTTGTTAGTTCTTCTGGCAGTCCATGGTGCTTTCAGTATTCTTCACCAACATCACAACTCAAATGCATCAACTCTTCTTCAGTCTTTTTTATTCATTGTCCAGCTTTCACATGCACATGGCTTGGGTTAGACACACCTTAGTCTTCAAAGAGATATCTTTGCTCTTGAACACTTTAAAGAGATCTTTTGTAGCAGATTTGGGCAGTTCAATATGAAGTCAGATTTCTTGACTGCTGCTTCTATGGGTGTTGATTGTGGAACCAGAAAAAAAAAAAAAAAACACCTCACTGCTGTGGAGTTGTTTCCAACTTATAGCAACCCCTCCTTGGGTTTTTGAGGTGATATCTCTATGGAAGTAGATTGCCCAATCTCCTTCTGAGAGTGGCTGGTGGGTTTGAACTGCCAGCCTTCTGGTTAGCAGTCAAATGCCTTAAGAAGTACACCAGAACCAAGTAATATGAAATCTTTGACAACTTCAGTCTTTTTTCCATTTATCATGATGCTCCTTATTGGTCCAGTTGTGAGGATATTAGTTTTCTTTATATTGAGGTGTTCCATACTGCAGACTTTAGTTTTAATCTTCATCAGTTTACCAGTGCTATAAGTCATCTTTACTTGCAGTAAGCAGAGTTGTGCCATCTGCATATCACAGGTTGTTAATGAGTCTTCCTCCAATCCTGATGCTGCATTCCTCTTCATATAGTCCAGCTTCTAGGATTAATTGCCAGGCATACAGTTTGAATAAGTATAGTGAAAGGGTACAACCCTGATGCACTCCCTTCCTGATTTTAAACCATGCAGTATCCCCATGTTCTGTTCAAACAACAGCCTCCTGGTTTATGTACAGGTTCTTCATTAGAACAATTAAGTATTCTGGGTTTCCCATTCTTCTCGATGTCATTCATAATTTGTTATGACTCACACAATCAAATGCTTTTGCATAGTCAATAAAACACAAGCAAATGTCTTTCTGTATTCTCTGCTTTCAGCCAAGATCCGTCTGACATCAGCAATGATATCCCTCATTCCACGTCTTCTTTTGAATCCAGCTTGCATTTCTGGAAGTTCCCTGTTAGTATATTGCTGCAACAATGTTTGAATTCTCTTCAGCAAAATTTTACTTGCGTATGATTTTAGTGATATTGTTCAATAATTTCCACATTATGCTGGATCACCTTTCTTTGGAATGGGAACAAATAGGGATCTCTTCTAGTCAGTTGGCCAGTTAGTTGTCTGCCAGCTTTCTTGGCATAGACAAGTAAGTTCCTCCAATGTGGCATCCATTTGTTGAAATATCTCAATGAGTATTCTGTCAATTCCTAGAGCCTTGTTTTTCACCAGTTCTTTCAGTACAGCTTCAAATTCTTCTTTCTATACCATTGGTTCTTGATCCTATGCCATCTTCTGAAATAGATGAATATTGACCAGTTCTTTTTTGTACTATGACTCTGTATTTCTTCCATCTTCTTCTGATGCTTCCTCCATCACACACTATTTTTCCTATAGAATCTTTCCATATTGTAACTTGAGGCTTGAATGTTTTCTTCAGTTCACGCATGCCAAGTGTGTTCTTCTCTTTTTATTTTCTAACTCCAGGTCTTTACACATCTCATTATAACAACTGATTTTGTCTTCTCAAGCTGCTCTTTGAAATCTTTTGTTCAACCCTTTTTATCTTTTCCTTTCTTCTATTTGCTTCAGTTACTCTCCATTAAAAAGCAAGTTTTACAATCTTTTCTGACGTATGTTTTGGTCTTTTCTTTCTTTCTTGTCTTTTTAATGACCTTTGCTTTCTTCATGTATGATGTTCTTGATGTCATTCCACAATTCATCCGGTTTTTGGTCACTGGTGTTCAATGTATCAGATCTGTTCTTCAGATGGTCTCTAATTTCAAGTGGGATATAATCAAGGTAATATTTTGGCTGCCATGGATATCTTTTACTTTTCTTCAGCTTCGGTTTGAACTTGCATATAAGCAATTGATGGTCTGTTCCACAGTCAGCTCCTGGCCTTATTTTAGCTGAAGATATCATGCTTCTCCATCACTTTTTTTCATAGAGTTAGTCAATCTGATTCCTGTGTATTCGATCTGGTGAGGTCTACATGTATAGCTACTATTTATGTTGAAAAATGTTATTTGCAATGAATAAGCTGTTGATCTTGAAAAATTCTATCATGCAATCTCCAACATCATATCTATCACCAAGGCCATATTTTCCAACTACTTGTGATTCTTCTTTGTTTCCAACATTTATGTTGCAATCATCAGTAATAATCAACACATCTTGATTTCATGTGTATTCAATTTCAGACTGCAGAAGTTGGTAAAAGTCTGCAATTTCCTTATCTTTGGCTTTAGTGCTTGGTCTGTAAATTTGAATAGTAGTAGTAGTAACTGGTCTTTCTAGTAGCTGTATGAATATTATCCTATCACTGACAGCATTGTATTGCAGGAATGTCTTGAACCATTCTTTGTGCTGATGAATGCAAACACCATTCTTCTTCAATTTGTCATTCCTGGAATAGTAGATCATATGATTATATAATTCAAGATGGCCAAAACCAGTCTGTTTCAGCTCACTAATGCTTAGGATATTGAAATTTATGCATTCTATTTTATTTTCACAACTTACAATTTTCCTACATTTATACTTTGTACATTCCATGTTCTGATTATTAATGGATGTTTGCAGCTGTTTCTTCCCATTTTGAGTCATGCCCCTCAGCAAATGAAGGTCTTGGAAGCTCACTGCATCCATGCCATTAAGATTGACTCTGCTTTTGGGAGGCAGCTCTTCCCCAGTTGTATTTTGAGTGACTTCTGACCTGAGCTCATCTCTGGCACTATATTAGACAATGTTTCAGGGCTATTCCTAAAGTTTTCTAGTAATGTATCAGACAGTGTTTCCCTCCTATTCAGGGTTTTCAATGGTCAATTCTTTGGTAAGTGGATGGTTCCTTCCTTTTTCTAAGTTTTTCTTAGTCTGGAAGCTCCACTGAAACTTGTCCACCATGGGTGATTTTGCTGATATTTGAAATACCAGTGGCATAGCCTCCAACCTCACAGCAACACACAAGACACCAGAGTACAACAAACTGATAGACGATTGGTGGCAATTAGTCGTTAGGAAAATGCAAATTAAAACTACAATGAAATACCACTATACACTAAATAAAACCTGTTGCCCTTGAGTCAATTCTGACTCATAGTGAATGACTGTATATGACAGAATAGAACTGCCCCATAAAATTTCCAAGGCTACAGATATTTAAGGAAGCAGATTGCTACATCTTTCTCCCGTGTATAGCAGCTGGAGGGTTCACACTTCTGACCTTTTGGTTAGCAGCCACGTGCCTAACAGCTGCACCACCAGGGCTTCTTCTATACTCAGTAACAAAACCCACTGCCATCTAGTTGTTTCTGAGTCATAGTGACCCCTATAGGGTTTCCAAGGCTGTAAATCTTTACAGGAGCAGACTACCTCATTGTTCTCTTGTGGAGTGGCTGGTGTGTTTGAACTGCTGACTTTTTTTCAGTTAGCATCACAGTGCCTTCACTACAGTGCCATGAGAGCTTCTTTATATACTAAATATAATGACTATGAAAAAGACTTGAGTATTCTGAAAGTTGGCCATCATGTGGAGCTATTAGAACTCTCATAATCTGCTGAAAGAATATAGTATGGCAGAATCACATTGGGAATCAATGTTCCATTTTCCTGTAAACATGCTTATATTTGACCCAGTAATTACACTCTTATTTCCATATAAAGAGTTATACCTTGAATATTCATAACAATTTATTCACAATAGCCCCAAAGTGTGGAGGGGGGAAGCAAATTATGATATATTCATACTCCAAAAAAGAAAAAAACAACAAAACTCACTGCCGTACAGTCAGATCCAACTCATAGTGACCCCTCCTTGGGTTTCCAAGGAAGTATCACTATGGAAGTAGAGTGTCCAACCTTCCTTCTTGAGAGTGGCTGGTGGGTTTGAACCTCCAGCCTTCTGGTTAACAGTCAAATGCCTTGGGCACTATGCCAAGAGCTCCCGAATGGAATATTACTCAGCACTCAAAACAAACTGCTGATGTATTCTAGGAAATAGATGAATGACAGATACCAAACACAAATGCCTACATATTGTTGAGTTTTATTTATTTATTTTTTATGAGATTCTGCAAAAGGCAAAACATACAAAAAGGGTTGTATCCTTACACCATATTTATTCACTTTGTATGCTGAGCAGATAATTTGAAAAGTTGGACTATATAAACAACACAGTGTCAGGGTTGGAGGAAGAGTCATTTATAATGGTATGTAGATGACACAACCTTGCTTGCTGAAGAAAGGCTTGAAGCACTTGCTAATGAAGATCAAAGACTATAGCTTTCAGTATGAATTACACCTCAACATAAAGAAAACAAAAATCTTCACATTTGGACCAATAAGTGACATTATGATAAATGGAGAAAAAGATTGAAATTATCAGAGATTTCATTTTGCTTGGATCCACAATTAACACCCATGGAAGCAGCAGTCAAGAATTCAAACAAAGTATTGCATTGGGCAGATCTGCTGTAAAAGATCTTGTTAAAGTACTAAAGAACAAAAATGTCACTTTGAAAACTAAGGTGTGCCTGACCCAAGCTATGGGCTTTTCAGTCATTTCATGTGTGTGTGAAAGCTGGATAATGACTAAGGAAGACCGAAGAAGAATTGATGGCTTCCAATTTTGGTGTTGTTGAAGAACATTGAAAATATCATGGACTTGCAGAATAATGAACAGATCTCTTTTGGAAGAAGTACAGCTGGAATGTTCTTTAGAAGTGAGAGTGGCCAGACTTCGTCTCACCTCCTTTGTTCATGTTGTTGGAAGGGACAAGTCCCTGGTGAAGGACATCATGCTTGGTAAAGTAGAAGGTCAGTGAAAAAACAGAAGGCCCTCAATTATATGGATTGACACAGTGGCTGCAATGATGAACTCAAACATAACCAAAGATTATGAGGATGGCATAGGACCAGACAGTGTTTTATTCTGTTGTCCAAAAACAAAAAAACAAAAAACAAAAAAACCCAAACGCACTGCCGTGGAGACGATCCTGACTCATAGTGACCCCTTCTTGGGTTTTTGAGGAGGTACTAGTATGGACATAGATTGCCCAACCCACTTCTGAGGAGTGGATGTTGGGTTTGAACCGCCAGCCTTCTGGTTAGCAGTCAAATGCCTTATGAACTACGTCACTATAAGTCAGAATGGACTTGATGGCACTAACAACAACAAAAGGTAAAACCATTTATTAAGGTCACCCATGGTGGACAGGTTTCAGAAGACTGTTCAGACTAAGGAAGACTGGGAAGAAAGACTTGCTGATCTACTTCCAAAAAATAGCCATATAGTAAAAACGTTATGGATCACAATAGAACTTTGTCTGACTTGCTTACTTTGGATTTGTCATCAGCAACAAACAAATGCTAAAAGAGAACGTTGTGTATGGCGAAGTAGAGGGCCTACAAGGGAGAGAGAGGCTCTTGGTGATGTGGATCAGTAAAAGAGCAGCAACAACGGACTCAAACATGTGAAGATAATGCAGGACTGAGGAATGCTGTATTCTATTGAGCGTAAGGTCCTCGTGAGTTGGCATTGATTCAAAAGCAGTTAACAGCAAAATATCAGTGGTTGCCAAAAGGCCAGTGCATGGGGAAAGAAATAGACTACAAAGGAGCATGCAAGAATGTAGATGTGATAGAAATATTCTAATACAATGATTTTGGTGGTTGTCATATGATGTTATATATTTGTGAAAATTTGTCAGATTGAACACTTAAATTTTAAATTTGTTAGTATGTAATGTGTGCTCAATTAAGCTGAGCAAATAAATGAATAAACCAAAACCAAAACAAAAACAAAACCCAAACACCTAACCACTCTGATTACTAATCTCATGCTCCCAGGATAAACATCTCCAATTCTTTATTTCCTACCCATCTGAGCTTCATGCTCCAAGTGATTAAAGTTATATTGATATGTTACTTTTACCTTTATTGAACTACCAGTTGCCGTTGAGTTGGTTCAACTTATGGTGACCTCATGTGTATTAAAGTATAACTGTGCTCCACAGGGTTTTCACTGGCTATTTCAGAAATATATCCCCAGGCCTTTCTTCAGAGTTGCTTCTAAATGGATTAGAACCTCCAGCCTTTCAGTTAGCAGCTGAGTAAATTAGCCATTTATACCTCCCTGGAACACCTTTTTATTGACCTAGATAATGTATTTTAGATGATGGAGTGTCAGGTTGTCTTAGCTTGTTTATCAGACATTCCAGATTGTCTTCTATTACAGTTGTTTTTTAAAATTCCAAAAGTAACTGTTTTCTGTTGTAAAACATTAAAGTGATACAAAATTTAATGTATAAATAGAGAAACAGAAATGCCTCTTCATTCACCATTCCCAATCCCAAAATTTTCCATAGAGTTTACTTTGGATAACTTTGATATGTTTTTATGAAGACATTCCCTAAGGACTTTTAGACATTATATGTAAATATCATACAGCTGACAGCTGAAGACTGAGATCTTCAGAAAATTTCTTGAAGCATCATATTCCTCAGCACATGAGTTTTTTGGCCCTGTCTCAAGATTTCTATTGTTGTTGTTATGTGCAGGAGCGGCCCCTCTTTGGGTTGCCAAGGCAGTATCATTACGGAAGTAGATTGCCCAAGCTTCTTTCCAAGGAGTGGCTGGTGGGTTTGAACCGCCAGCCTTCTGGTTAGCAGTCAAGTGCCTTAAGCACTATGCTACCAGAGCTCCTAAGATTTCTATTAGAGAGTGGTTTTGGGAGGGAGAGAGAGAGTGGACATCCTTTTCAAGCTCCTTCCCTGGCTCCTGAATTCAAATGTGTTGCTGAGCTTCCTACTAGTCAACCTGCATAGAACATTCAATTGTTTCAATGCTTTCCCTATAAATATAATCACACCAATCATTTCAGGAGTTCTAGGGGATTTGCTTAAGACTTAGGGTGATGTGGAATAGGGACATATTACAGGGTGCCAAGCCTTCTGGTTCCTCATTGTCTCAAGCTTTCTACCCTTCCCATCTTTCTCTCCATCTTTTTCTTTTCTTTTCAAATTGTTTCCAGATGGTTTAAATTCTTTACCCTCTAGTATGCAGAACTGTTTAGCTCTCTCTTTCACCCATTAAGCTTACAATCTCAAATCCATCAAGATTTACAGAAAAACAGAGGGCCTTCCAATGAACAGGACTCCTCTTTTTGAAGTCAATTTAAATTACCTCACTTCACCTAACACACATCCCTTTTTCTTCTTTGCTATTCCACATATGTGGAATACAAGGCATCTCATCTGGAGTATTTGGCACTTATTATTTTTTTTCCTACATTAAGGGAATTTCCAAAAAATGGATTTCTTAATCCCCAAAGAACACAATGATCTAAAAAGATTGTCCATAACATGATAACATATATTTGCCAAATTTCAGTTAAGTGCTTTAAAGGACTCATTATAACAGACCTTGTAAGTAACTTAGAACTGACATAATTCATGTGTTATCAACAACATTCCATGGTATCACTGAAACTATTACCACTCCCCCCCCCCCATTTGGTTATTACTAACTCAGTTATTTTTATTTCAGGGGCTCACAGAATCACCATATGCTTTCTTCGACAAAATGTGTTGGAACTTTCTAAATGAATGTTTATAAAAATTTTAGGAAAATTCTGTGGCTAGGATTTTTGAGAGTATAGGCACATAGATAAATAACATGATATTTTTATACACTTTAATTTATGTATACAATGTTAATGAGATTACACTTTACATGTTGTCTACAACTTTTTTTTTTTAATCAATTTGTAGGAGATTTTTTGTTGTTGTTGGATGCTGTATTTTATTAACTGTGTATAGTAAAAATTCTCCAAATCTGTGGCCTGGACATCATTTCTTGCCATATATATAACCTGCTGCCATCAAGTCAAGCTCACAGAGACCCTACAGGACAGAGCAGAACTGCCCTATAGGATTTCCAAGGTTGTAATCTCTTACGAGTGAAACATCTTTTCCCACGAATGGCTTGTGGATTCAAACCACTGACCTTTTGCTTAGCAGCTGAGCACTTTAATCAATGTTCCACCAGAGCTTCTCCCATTTATATAAATCTACCTTAAAAAAAAAAAAAAAAAAAAACAGCTATATTTTATTCCATTCATATGTGAGCACAGTAATTTATTCAGACTGGCAATACTGGCAATATAATTTCTTAGTTAAGAGCAAGCAGCTCTGCCCACCTGTTAGGTTTGTTATTTTGAGTAAGATATTCAATCTTGTTTAGACTCTGCTTCTTCATATTTAAAATGAAGAAGAATATCTCCTACATCATGGGTTGTAGTTGAGGTTAGATGAATTACTCCCAACTAGGGTGTCTCAGTCTTGGTACTAGTGACATTTCCAACCAGATAATTCTTTATTATGTGTGCTGTCCTGTGCAGTGAAGGATGTTAAGCAGTATTCCTGGCTTATACCTATTAGATGTCAGTAGCATCTCCCTAGTTGTGGCAATCAGAGTCGTCACAGATGTAGCCAAATGCACAATTGCCCAGAGTTGAGAACCACTGTTCTAGAGAAGGGCCTGGTACCTGGTACCTGGTACCTGGTATCAAGTTGGCTACATGAAGCTTCACGTGTGCAAAATTCCTGGGATGCTTTTTGCAAGGATTACATTATGGGAGGCTCTTCCTGCAGTGTGCATGGCAGTGGCCATTCTGAAAGATTCCCATGTTGCTAGGATTTTAAGTTAGTGTCATTATTACATGAATACACATAACAATAATTCCACATTATACAGCCATTTTTACTTATTTTTGTACACCTGTATATTTACAATAGATGTACCTGGAAATCATATCTTGGGGTCATCTTGCGTATAAGGGTCATCTAAGGGCTTGCATAATTAGTATGTTGGTATATTTTGCCAAATTACCTTCCAAAGTGCTAGAGCTCTGGTGGTGTAGTGCCTAAGGCATTTGACTGCTAACCCAAAGGCTGGTGGTTCAAACAGACCAGACACTCCTCTAAAGGAAGATTGGGCAATCTACTTCCATAGAGGTACCGCCCTTGGAAACCCAAGGAGGTGTCACTATGGGTTGGGATTGACTCGATGGCAGTGAGTTCAATTTTTTTTTCCAGTTCAGTAGGACATAAGAGTGGATATTCTTATCCATAGTGGAAATTAATAATCTTTATATTAAAAATATTTCATTAATTTTTAATGTTTGTATAATTTACATTTCTTCTTATATGGATTAATTACTCATAATCTTTGTCCATTTTTCCATTAAATTTTTAGGCATTTTTCACTGGCTTATAAAAGCTACCCTTAGATTGTAAATACAAATTATTCAAATATACAGAAAAATGTGGAAATTAATACAGCTACACCCAGATTTCACAGATGTTAGTACTTTGTCATTTTTGGTTTATAACTTTATTTCAAAATTTGCACATAGTGGTGAAGATTGCATGGTACCCCTCCCCTAACCCATTTCTGAGTGCCCAGATGTAACCACTATTCTCAAATTTGTATATGTATTCCATCCATATTTTTATAATTTTATTACATATGCATGTATCCATAAACAATATAGAGCATTGTTTCATATTTAAAAAAATTGCATAAATGAAATCATACTGCACAAATCATTCCCAAAGTTCTTTTTCTAAATTTAAATTGTATTTTTGAAATGTATCCAAGTTGACATATGAAGTTCTTTAAATTGCAATATATGATTTCATTGTTTGAATACAATACAATTTATCCATTATTCTAATCATAGATACTAATTGTTTTCTTTTTCTTACTTTTTGCTAATACAATGAATGCAATAATAAGCATCCTTTTGCAAGTCTCATGTGCATGTGTGCAAGAGTTTCCCTTAGGTATATATCATTAAGATTTTGATCTGTGAAGTTACACTCTCTGTATTTACTAAATACTATCAAATTGTTTTTCATGGTGATATCAATCCTCTTGCTAGCTGTATATTTTTCCAGTGGGAATACTAACCAGCTCCTGGTATTATTTACTCCCTATATATCAACATGGTTAGTTTCCAAAGACGAGGTATTATGCAAAACTTGGTGATATGCAAAATTTTAGTGACTAAATGTCCATCAGCTCCAAAAGCCATTTGAGATGTGGCTGGTGAACCTGCTCCCTCCTCTACAGCCATACCTCCTGGCAGGCAGGTCAGTTGTGCCATTGCAAACCACAGACAGAGTTGATTGGATCAGGATTTGCAGGCAGAAAGAGAACTGCCCTATCCTGGCCCATGTGGAGTTCTTCCTCTTCATGGAGTTGCCTCCAAGTGTGCACACAAGGGTCTTGGAGTCTGTGGGAAGTGACTGTGATGTATCGTGTCTGTACCTCTCTTCTATCTTCTCATAGACTCAGCCTGAAGCCCCAGCTACACTCTGGCACAGGGCAGCCATGAGGCTGCAGCCCACTATGATTTGGTGAGGCTGCAGAACATGTGTGCAGGTTTATAGCTTCAGGCCCTGGCATCTGGCCTTTTCTCTCTCTTTAATTTTATTCATATCCAAGAGTGGTGTGGGATGGGAGAGATCAAGAACTTGGGACTCAGAAGGGAGATATTCTGTCACTCAGATCACATAGGTCCTTACCTGGCTTTAAGATAATTTAAGTAGATTTTTCACTATTGTCATAAATGTGAAATGCCGGATAAGGAGATAGCCAATAAGCGAGGTATAGATCTATTTTTCCCCTTTATTTATTCATCTCTCTGTAATTGATAGAGCAGATAAAACCAAAAAAACAGACTCACTGCCATCGAGTCAGATCCAACTCAAAGCCACTCCTCTGTGGGTTTCCAAGGCAGTATCACTAAGGAAGTAGATTGCCCAATCTTCCTTCCAAGGAGCGGCTGGTGGATTTGAATTGCCACCCTTCTGGTTAGCAGTCAAATGTCTTAAGCACTATGCCACCAGAGCTCCTCGAGGTAGAGAGAAATTTTTAAAAAAGAATAAAAGAATTGTACCATGGAAGGAATACACAGGGTCAGTGTACCAAAAGGACTTAGTCAATATTCAACAATTTCACGAGGTAGCATATGATCAAGAACCTATAGTATTGGTAGAAAAAGTCCAAGCTGCACTGAAGAAATTGGTGAGAATGGGCCTCCAGGAACTGATGGAATACTGGTTAAGATGTATCAACAAACAAATGCAGCACTGGAGGTACTCACTCATCTATGCAAGAAATTTGGATAAAGCTTGGAAGAGATTCATATTTGTGCTCATTCCAAAGAAAGGTGATCCAATAGAATGTGGAAATGATTGAAAGATACCATTAATATAACATGCAAGTAAAATTTTGCTGAAGATAATTAAAAAATGGTTGTAGCAGTATATTGACAGGGAACTATGAGAAATGCAAGACAGATTCAGAAGAGGACATGGAACAAGGGATATCACTGCTGATGTCAGATGGATGTTGGCTGAAAGCAGAGAATGCAAGAAAGATGTTTACTTGTATTTTATTGACTGTGCAAAAGCATTTGACTGTGTGGATCATAACAAATTATGGATAATATCGGAAACCCAAGAGGGGTTGCTATGATTCAGGTCCAACTCTACGGCACAAAGCAACAACAACATTGTGAAGAATGGGAATTTCAGAACACTTAATTGTGCTCATGCACAACCTGTACATAGACCAAGAGGCAGTCACTCACAAAGAATAAGGGGATTCTGTGTGGTTTATAATTAGGAAAGGTGTGCATTAAGGTTGTATCCTTTCACCATATTCATTCAGTCTGTATGCCGAGCAATTAATCCAAGAAACTGGACTGTTTAAACAAGAACATGACATTAGGATTGGAGGAAGACTGATTAACAACCTGTGATACATAGATGACGCAACCTTGGTTGCTTAAAGCGAAGAAGACTTGAAGTGCTTACTGACGAAGATTAAAGACTACAGCCTTCAGTATGGATTACACCTCAACATAAAGAAAACAAAAATCTCCACAACTGGGTCAGTGAGTAATATCATGATAAATGGAGAAAAGTGGGAGGTTGTCAAGAATTTCATTTTACTTGGATCCACAATCTATGTCAATAGAAGTGAAAGCAGCAGTCAAGAATCAAAGGATGTATTACAGTATTTGAAAGATTCCTGCAAATACCTTTTTAAAGTGTTAAAGAGCAAAGATTTCACTTGGATGACTAAGTTGCATCTGAACCAAACCTTGGTATTTCAATCACTTTATAGTCATATGAAAGCTGGACAATGAATAAGGAAGACCGAAGAAGAATTGATTTGTTGGTGAAGAATATTGAATGTACCATTAACTGGAAGAAGAATGA
>NW_006921772.1:4117461-4118722 GCF_000298275.1 Orycteropus afer afer
TTATATGTACATATAGTAATGAAAGAAGGAAGTCTGGTAGGATAATAGTTGAGTGCTTGGCTGCTAACCAAATGGTCAGGAATTTGAACCCACCAGCTGCTTTGTGAGAGAAAAGACCTTGGATTCTGTTCCTGTAGAGATTTCAGCCTAGGAAACCCTATGGGACAGTTTTACTCTGTAATAAAGGGTTGTTGGGAGTCACAATCAATTTGATGGCACACAACAAACAAAATAAAATAAACAAAGCAATAAAAATTGGAAATTGAAATTAAAGGTAACATTACATTAACATAGTCTTAAAACACTGGACATATTTAAATATAAAATTATTAAGATAATTATACAACTTGTACACTGAAATTGCAAAACATTGCTTAGGAAAAAAAATGAGGAGAGCCTATATAGTTGAAGACATATACCATATTCATGGATTGGAAGACTCAATTTTGTTGAGAGACTTCTTATTTCTAAATTGAACTACAGTATCATGGCAATATCAATTGACTTTTATTTTTCTGGTAGAAAATGGCACATACATTCTAAAATTTATATGAAAATTAGATGGATTTAGAGATCACTGGAACGATTTTACAATGAAGAAAAAATTTGGAAGACTTCTCAAACTGGATTTCAAGACTGACATTAAGGCTATTCTAATCAAGACTAGATTATATTAGAACATATGCTTAAATATATAGAGCAATGGAACTGAATAGAGAGTCCAGAAATCTGTGTACAGATAGTCTATTAATGTTTGATTTTCAATATTTCTATATGTTGCCATCAACATCATCATATATTTTGAGGCTCTTTGCATTTTTCTGGTTAATTATTCTGTTATCTATAAGCCTCTTTATACTCATAATTCTATTTAATATCAATTTTACCTGATATTAATATTTCTATGCAGCTCTTTAGTATTTACCATCTCTTTTTAAATTCCCCATTTTCAACTTTGCGGGTGTCTTTATGGCTTAAGTTCATAAGTTACAAGATGCATGGAGCGTTTTTTATTTCTTATTCAATCTGAGCATCTTTCCTTCAACAAATACCTTTCTTATTAGGATTGGTGAAAAATCTCTTCAAATATTTAATGTCCATTGAGGTTTATATGTTTCTTTTTAAGTTCTTTCTGTTTCAGAGTGTGTTTTCCTTTATTATGTTTTAATTTTTTTATTGTATACCCTTGAAAGTTTTACACATGCAATTTGTAATCTGTCAAATTGTTCACTTGGTTTATGATGTTTATAAGTTTATCCAA
>NW_006921772.1:4119327-4120853 GCF_000298275.1 Orycteropus afer afer
TAATATTCCATTGTATGTACATAACACAGTTTGGTTATCCATTCTTTTGTTGATGTGCACCTAAGTTGTTTCCATCTGTTTGCTATTGTAAATAGTGCTGTGATGAACATGGGTGTGCATGTATCTGTTTTTGTCCTGGCTGTCACTTCTCTAGGATATACACTTACTAATGGAATTGTTGGATAAAATGGTATTTCTCATTCCAACTTTTAAAGGAATCACCATACTACTTTCACCAGTGGTTGTATCATTTGAGAACCCCCCAGCAGTGTATGAGAGTCACAATCTCTCTACATCCTCACCAGTATTTGTTATTTTCTGTCTTGTTGAATGTTGCTGCTGGTGCTAGGGTATATCATTTTTGTTTTGATTTGTGTCTTTCTAATGGCTAATGATTGTGGACATTTCTTCATATGTTTGCTGGCCACCTGAATATCCTCTTTGGTGCAGTGTCTATTCATGTCTTCTGTCCATTTTTTAATTGGATTGTTCATCTTTTTATTGTTGAGGTGTTGGAGTTTTCTATAAATTTTAGAGATAAGTCACTTGTCAGATATGTACTGCCAAATATTTTTCCCCAATCTGTAGGTTCCCTTTTGACTCTTTTGGAGAAGTCTTTTGGAGCAAATAACAATTTAATTTTTAGAAGGTCCCATTCATCTAGTTTTTCTTCTGCTGTTTGTGCATTTTGGGTTATGCCTGACAGTCTATTTATGCCATATATTAGGGCCCCTAAATTTGCCCCTAGTTTTTTCTTGAGAAACTTTATAGTTTTAGGTTTCACATTTAATTCTTTGATCCATCTGGAGTTAGTTTTTGTGTATGGTGTGAGGTACGGATCTTGTTTAATTTTTCTGCAAATGGATATCCAGTTTTGCCAGCACCATTTGTTAAAGAGACCATTTCTTCCTCATGCAATGAATTTTGGCCATTTGTCAAAGATCAGCCGACCATAGGTTGATAGATCTATTTCTGGATTCTCAATTCTGTTCCACTGGTTTTTGTGTCTGTCATTGTACCAATATGATCTGTTTTGACTACTGTGGCTGTATGTAGGTTTTGAGATCTGGGAGTGTAAGACTTCCTGCTTTCTTCTTCTTCAATAGTGCTTTGTTTTTCTGAGGTGTCTTTCCTTTCCATATAAAATTAGTGATTGCTTTTTCCATATCCTTAAAGAATGTTAATACAATCTGGATTGGGATTGCATTGAATATATAGATTGCTTTGGGTAATATTGACATTTTCACATTGTTCAATATTTCCATCCATGAGCCTGGTATATTCTTCCATTTATGTTGATCTCTTCTGGTTTCATGACATAGTGTTTTGTAGTTTTCTTTGAACAAGTTTTTTGTGTCCCTAGTAAGATTTATTCCCAAGAAGTTTATTCTTTTGGTATCTGTGTTGGATTGGGTTCTCTAGAGAAACACAAAAACCAGCAAAGTGTATATATATATTTATAGAGAGAGAAAGAGAGAGAGAGAGAGATTTATCTTAGGTAAATGGCTCACAAGCGTGTAGAAGCC
>NW_006921772.1:4134892-4138760 GCF_000298275.1 Orycteropus afer afer
TGACTGTACTGCCTAAGGCACTTGACTGCTAACCAGAAGGCTGGCGGTTCAAACCCGCCAACCACTCCTCGGAAGGAAGATGGAGCAATCTACTTCCATAGTGATACTGCCTTGGAAACCCAAGGAGGGGTCACTATGAGTCCGGTCCGACTGGATGGCAAATAACAACAACAACAACAACACTATGACTGTGGAGTCATCTATTTGTCTTTTCAATTGTGTTAACGTCTTATTTATGTATTTTGGGGCTCTTTCATTGGGTGTATAAATATTTATTATGGTCATGTCCTCTTGTTCAATCAGTCCTTTAATCATTATATAATATCCTTCCTTGTCTCTTTGGTGTTTTATATCTTAAAGTCAGTTTTATCAGAAATTAATATTGCCACTCCTGCTCTTCTTTGTTTGCCATTTATTTCATATATCTTTTTCCAACCTTTGATTTTTAGTCTATTTTTTTTTGTCTTTAAGGTGTGTCTCTTGTAGACAGCATATTGATGGGTTATGTTTTCATATCCAGTCTGCAACTCTCCATCTCTTGATTGGTGCATTTAATCCATTGACATTCAGTTTAATTATCGACAAGTATGAATTTGTTGCTGTCATTTTGTTATGTGTTTTTTCATTGTGTACCTGGTTTCTTTGTTCCATATGAGTTTCTGTGCTGAGTTCATTATGTTTATGAATTTTGTTATCACTTCCTTCATTGCTATTGTTTTAGTATTTTGCTAAATATTTCCACTTGTCCTCTTTCGTATTTTGATGTGAAAGTTTATCATTTTTCTTTGAGGTTACCCTGTGATTTGTAATTTTCTTCCCAAGTTTAGAACAGTCCATTCTATCTTGCAACTCGTTTGACTTCTTCACCATTTAGAAGTTCTGTAACTACAACTGTTTTTTCCCTGTTTTTGGTGTGTGTTTGTCTTCATTTGCCAATTTATGTATCTAGCTCCCTGTTTATAATCTTGCAAGCTTATTTACTTTGGATACTTCCATAACTGTGTTGGTTTCTGGGTTATGTCATCATGTGTGTTAATGATCAGTTCTTGTTTGCTGTTGTTAATTCTCTATCCAAAGCACTCTCTTTAGAATCTTTTGTAAGGTTGTTCTCATTTTTAACAAATTTCCTTAATTTCCGCTTATCTGGAAATTCCTAATTTCATCATCATATTTGAGGGACAATTTTTCTGGTTATATAATTCTTGGTTGAAATTTTTTTTTCTTTCTGTTTTTTATATATACCATCCCATTGCCTTCTCACCGGTATGCTTTCTGTTGAAAAATCAGAGTTTCATCTTATTGGTTGCTCTTTCTAGGTAACTTTTCACTTTTCCTCAACTGCTTTCAGAATTCCTTCTTTGTCTTTGGCTTTGGTGAGTTTGATGATGATATGTCTTGGTGATTTTCTTTTGGGAAATATCCTGTTTGGGGTTCATTGGACTTCTTGAATGGATATATTTTCATCTTTCAACATATAAGGGAAATTCTCTTCCAACAAATCTTTGACAGTTTTCTCTATGGTTTTATTTGTCTCTTCCTGTTTTGGAATTCTGATTATGTGCAGGTATTCCTTTTGATAGTACCCCACATGAACCTTAAGCTTTCTTCATTTCGTTTTGATCTTTTTTTTTTTCCAATTGCTCTCTTTCCAAAGAAGTATTGAGGTATTTGTCTTCGATCTCACTAATTCTGTCTTCCATTGGTTCAATGCTACTCCTTTGCATGTTCAATGTGTTGTCTATTTCTGACAATTTAATATTAATCTTCTGGATTTTTATCTGTCGGTTTTGTATCATTTCTAACTTTTCATTTATTTTGTCATTTTGTTCTTGTATTTTCTTCTGAAATTGTTGTAGAGTTTTCTCTGCGTTTTCCTCAATTTTGTCAGTGTTATCCTTGATCTGTCTCTCAATCCATTGAAGGTATCTAAATATAATTCTTTTGAATTCTTTATTATGGATTCCAATGCTGCTTTTCCTCAGGGATGTGTTGTGGGTCTGTATCCCACTCCCTTGTTTCTGCTGTTTTGTTTTGCTTCTTTGTGTGGACTTTGGTGCTCATCTGTCTCTGGGATATTGTGATGTTTTTCTGTTTGTATTTAATTAGTGATTGTATTTTGCAGCCATTCACCCAAGATTTTTGTTTTGTTTGAATGTTATCTGAGTACGCGGGGTACTGTGCTCCTTTATTCGCTAGTTGGCAGCACTTATGCATGCAACACCTGTTTTCTTTGTAATTGTCAGCGTCCCTTATGTCCATGTTGTCCTTGGCAAACAGAGCCTATTCTTAGGTCCCTGACATCCAAACAAGAATGCTGTTGCTTTAAATATCCAAAGTGGCAGCTGCTTGTAAACATTCAAAATGGTTGCACTGTCTGGACAGCCAAAAGTCTGCAGCTCAGTTTGTCCTTCTTTGCTATTTCCATTTTTAGTTAACAGCCACCAGTGCAGTCATCCATTCAGCCCTTGATGGGAAGGGCTAATTTTTAGGTTAATTCTCAGGTCCTTGGAATATTCTGGCTGTCCGTGCCATCAGGATAGCTGACAGTCCACAGCTTCATTTGTCACTTTACTTACTGTTTTCATTCAGGTTCTTCTACTAGTTGGTGTTTAATTCACTTCTGCATCCTTCCTTTCAAAGCTCAGGGCTCCAGGTTTATCTTCTGTTTCTGTGTCAGTTGGTTCCCCTTTTCTTTGTTGAAGACAGTCTGTGTAGCACGTCTGCCTATTTTGCCATCTTACCAGAAGTCCTATCCAATTTCTTTTTGTGGATTGCTTTTTCATGTATAATTTTGGCTACTGAGCTGATCTTTAATGGTGCTTCATTTGCTGGAATTTTCTGAGGGCTGATTTGAGCTGAAAATATTGCAGAAATGTTTTGTATTTGTTTATTCCAGGCACCCTATTATAATTGCCAGGCCAAAATCAATGTTAGGTTACTGCATTTTTACTCAAATAACATACACAAAGGTTAAAATATTTACTATTTGTCCTTTGACAGAAAAGTTTGCTAACTTCTACTCTAGGTTACTGAGACTGGAGAAAGCTCAAAGGGTATTGAGGTACCCTTAAGATAAGGATACGTTGTTGTTGTTTGGTGCCTTTCAGTTGGTTACAACTCATAACCACCCCATGTACAACAAAACAAAACACTACCTGATTATGTCCCATCCTCACAATCATTGCTGTGTTTGACCCCATTGTTGCAGCCACTGTATCAATCTATCTCATAGACATCTTCCTCTCTTTCACTGACCTTCCACCTTACCAAGCACGATGTCCTTCTCCAGAGACTGGTCCTTTCTGATTGCATGACCAAAGTATGAGAGATAACGGCTTCTCACCCTTGCTTCTAAGGAGAATTCTGGTTGTACTTCTTCCAAAGCAGACGTGTTCATTCTTCCACTAGTGCATGTATATTGAGTATTAATTGCCAGCACCATAATTCAAATGCACCAACTTTTCTTAGTCTTCCTTATTCATTGACCAGTCTTTCTTTGCATATGAAAACCCAAAACACCAAACCCATTACCATTAAGTCAATTTCTACTACGTGACCCTATAGGACAGGGTAGAACAGCCCCATAGGTTTTCTAGGGCTGTAAATCTTTACAGAAGCAGACTGTTCCATCTTTCTTCTGCAGAGCAACTAGTGGGTTAGAACAGATGACCTTTCGGTTAGCAGCCTAGTTGCCTAACCACTGCACCACCAAAAGTGCTCATATGATATTGAGGTGATTGAAAATACCATGCCTAGAGTCAGGTGCACTGTAGTCTTCTAAGTGACATCTTTACTCTTTAACACTCTAAAGAAGTCTTTTGCAGGAGCTTTGCCCAATACAATACATCGTTTTATTTCTTGACTACTA
>NW_006921772.1:4139310-4154482 GCF_000298275.1 Orycteropus afer afer
TTCCTGATTTAAACCGTGCAGTAGCCCCTTATTCTGTATGAATGATACCCTTTTGGTCTATGTAGAGGTTCCTCATGAGCACGACTCAGTATTCTGGAGTTCCCATTCTTCTCAGTTTTATCCGTAATCTATTATTATCCACACAACTGATATACTTTGCATAATCATTGAAATACAGATAAACATCTTTTTGGTATTCTCTGGTTTCAGCCAAGATCCATCTGACATCAGCAGTTTTATCCCTCATTCTACATCCTATTCTGAATCCAGCTTGAATTTATGGCAGTTCTCTGTCTGTGTACTGATAAAATCATTTTTAAATTATTTTCAGCAAAACTTTGCTTGCATGTGATATTAATGATATTGTTTGATAATTTATGCATTTGTTTGGGTCAGTTTTCTTTGGCATGGGCACAAATGTGGACCTCTTTCAGTTGGTTGGCCATGTATTTGTCTGCCAAATTTCTTGGCAAAGATGAGTAAACACTTCCAGAGTTGCATATGTTTATTGAAACATATCAATTGGTTTTCCATAAATTCCTGGAGCCTTTTTTTTTTTTTTTCTTTCCAAGGCCTTAAGTGCAGCTTGGCTTCTTTAAATACCATTAGCTCTTGATCATATGCTACCTTTTGAAATGGTGGAGTGTTGACTTATTCTTTTTGGTACAGTAACTCTGCATATTCCTTTCATCTTCTTTTGATCCTTCCTATGTCTTTCAATAGGAGCTCTGGTAGCGTAGTGCCTACGGCACTTGACTGCTAACCAGAAGGCTAGCGGTTCAAACCCACCAGCCACTCCTCGGAAGGAAGGCTGGGCAATCTACTTCCATAGTGATACTGCCTCAAACCCAAGGAGGGGTAGCTATGAGTTGAGTCTGACTCCATGGCACATAATAACAACAACAATATAATTGCAGCCACAGTGACAATCTATATCATTGACAGTCTTCCCCTTTTTTGCTGACCCCCCCTACTTTATCAAGCATAATACCCCTCTCCATGTTGTCTTCTGACAACATGGCCACCTAGCCATTTTTGCTCCTAAGGAGCATTTTCTGAGTGTACTTCCTTCAAGAAGTTCTTCCAGCAGTCCATGGTACATGCAATATTCTTTGCCAACACCAAAATTCCAATCTATCAGTTCATATGAGGTCCTTCTTATTTATTGTCCAACTCTCAGGTGCATGTGAAGCTATTGAAAATACCATAGCTGGGGTCAAGCATACGTTAGTCTTCAAAGTGATGTGTTTGCTCTTCAACACTTTAAAGAGGTCTTTTGCAGCAGATTTGCCTAATGCAGTACATTGTTTGATTTATTGATTGTTGATTCCATGGGTGTTAATTAAGAATCCATGTACAGTGAAATTCTTGAGAACTTCAATCTTTTATCCATTTATCATGATATTGATTATTACTCCACTTGTGAGGATTTTTGTTTTCTTTCTGTTGAGATGTAATCCATACCGAAAACTGTAGTATTTGATCTTTACCAATAATTGCTTCAAGGCTTCTTCACTTTCAGCAAGCAAGGTTGTGTCATCTGCATATTCCAGAAGTTAATGAGTTTGATGCTTTGTTTGTCTTCATATAGTCTCACTTGGATTATTCACTTAGGACACAAATTGAAAAAGTATGGTTAAAGATAGAACCCTGATGCACACTTTTCCTGATTTTAATCCACACAATATCCCCTTGTTGTGTTTGAATGACTGCCTCTTGGTTGATGTACAGGTTCCTTATGAGCACAATAAGTGTTCTGGAATTCCCATTCTTCTCAATGTTATCCGTAATTGGTTATGATCCATGCAATTGAAAGCCTTTACATAGTCATTAAAACACTGGCATTCTTTGCTTTCAGCCAAGATCTATTTGACATCAGCAATGATATCCCTAGTTCCATGCCATCTTCTGAATCTGGGTTTAATTTCTGGCAGTTCTCTATTGAAGTACTTCTGCAACCATTTTTAAATTATTTTCAGCAAAATTTTACTTGTGTGTGATATTAATGATATTGTTCAATAGTTTCCACATTCTATTGGATCATTTTTCTTTGACATGGGCACAACTATGAACCTCTTTCAGTTGATTGGCCAGGTAGCTGTCTTCCAGGTTTCTTGGCATAAACATGAGAAGCCTTCCAACATAACATTCATTTGTTGAAACATCTCCAATGGGTATACCACCAATTTCTGAAGGATTTTTTTTTTTTTTTTTTTTGCCAATTTTTCCAATGCAGCTTAAACTTCTTTCTTCAGTACCATTGGTTCTTGATCACATGCTACCTGCTGAAATGATTGAATATCAACCAGTGTTTTTGGTATATAGACTTTTTGTATTCCTGCCATCTTCTTTTGAGGTTTCTTACATTGTTCAATATTTTGCCTAGAGAATCCTTCAATATTGCAACTCAAGGCTTGAATTTTTTCTTCAGTTCTTTCAGCTTGAGAAATGATGAATTTTTTCTTCTCTCTTAGTTTACTAAGTCCAAGTTTTTGCATATTTCATTGTAAGACTTTAAATTTTCTTCTGAAACTGCCCTTTGTAGTCTTCTATTCAGCTCTTTCACTTCATCATTTTTTCCATTTTCTTTAACTACTCTATGTTTAAAGTAAATTTCAGAGTCTCTTCTGACATCCGTTTTGGTCTTTTCTTTCCTGTCTGTCTTTTTAATGACCTTTTGCTCTCTTCATGTATAATGAATGTATTTGATGTCATCTGACAACTCATCTGGTCTTGGTCAAATCCATTCTTCAGATGGTCTCTAAATTCAGGTGGAACATACTCAAAGTATTATTTTGGCTCTTGTGGACTTGTTTCAATTATCTTCAAATTTGATTTCAACTTACATATGAGCAATTTATAGTATGTTCCACAATTGGCTCCTGGTCTTGTTCTGATTGATGCTATTAAACTTCTCTATCATATCTTTTCACGGATGTAGTCAATTTGATCCCTGTGTATTACATCTGCTGAGGTCCACATGTATAGTTGCATTATATGTGTTGAAAAAATGTATTTGCAATATATAAGTTGTTGGTCTTGAAAAATTCTATAATTTTATCTGTAAAGTCATTTCTATAACCAAGACTATATATTCTAACTACCATTATTTTTCTTGATTTCTAACTTTCCCATTCCAAATACCAGTAATTATTAATGCATCTCTAGTTTGTTTGTTTAATTTCAGACTGCAGAATTTGCTAAAAATCTTCAATATCTTCATCTTTTGCTTTACTGGTTGGTATATGAATTTGAATTATAGTACTATTAACTGGTCTTCCTTGTAGGCATATGGATATTATCCTATAACTGACAGTATTGTGCTTCAGAATAGATCTTGAAATGTTCTTTTTACAATCAATGTGATGCCATTCTTCTTCAAATTTGTCATTCACAGCATAATAGGTACATGATTGTTCAATTCAAAATGGACAATACCAGTCCATTTCAACTCACTAATGCCTAGGATATTGATATTTATGTGTTCCATTTCATTTTTGACAACTTCTCGTTTTCTTAGACTATATTTCATACATTCCATGTTCTGATTATTAACAGATGTTTACACCTATTTCTTCTTATTTTGAGCTGTGGCACATAAGCACATGAAGGTCCCAAAAGCTTTACTCTGTCCACATCATTAAGATCTTCTCTACTTTCAAGAGTCAGCTCTTCCCCAGTTACCTTTGAGTGACTTCCAACCTCAGAGGCTCTTCTTCAGGAACTCTATCAGACAATGTTTTACTGCTGTGGTTTTCAGTGGCCAAAAAAATCCTCCAGTATTGAAACTGTAGGCCTGAAAGTTTTCAGGCAGTTCTTTTAACTTGAGAAATGCCATGTTTCATTATAACTATTTATTTTGTCTTCTTGAGCAGCCTTTTGAAATCTTCAGTTCAGCTCTTTACTTAATTATTTCTCCCATTCTGTTTAGCCACACTACATTCAAGAGCAAGTTTCAGAATCTCTTCAGACATCCAATTTGGTCTTTTCTTTGTTTGCTGTCTTTTTAATGACTGTTTGCTTTCTTTACATATGATGTCCTCAATGTCATCCCACAACTTGTCTGGTCTGTGGTCGTTGGATTTTAATGCATCAAATCTTTTCTTGAGATCATGTCTGAAATCAGGTGGGATATGATTGAGGTTATATTTTTGTTCTCTTGGACTAGTCTTAATTTTCTTCAGCTTCAACTTGAACTTTCTTTTGAGCAACTGATGGCTGGTTGCACAGTTGGTCCCCAGCCTTGGTCTGACTGATGATATTGACCTTCTCCATCATCTCTTCCACAGAAGTTGTAGATTTGATTCCTGTGTATTCCATTTGACAATGTCTATGTATATAGTTGCCACTCCCACATTTTCTCTTCCTTTTTGGTCCATGGGAAACTTCTTTACTTTTTGTAGGCTCAACTAAGAATATATAGCATTTCTGTAGCTTTTCTACCAGTAAATTACTTAAAAATGGAATTTCTATAGTACTTTATAATAATCATTAGCACTGATATTTTTTTTCATTATTTCTATCTACTAAACCATGAATTTCTCAAGAATCCTAGATGAATGCACAAAGTTTGTCCCTGGTTAGCCCAGATTATATGGTAATTGTTTAATAAATATGTTTGAAATTGAAGTGAACCCTCTAATTCAACATCCTTACTTTACAAATGAAGAAATAGAAATTCACATTCCTTAAATAACTTGACCAATAAGTAACAGAGAGAGTTAGTGACAGGGATCAATTAGTACAGCAATGGAGGCCTTCTAACTTTTTCTGGTATTAGAAAAAAAAGGGCTTGAGTTCAAAATGTTCTAGAGCAAATCTTGGTGAGACTTATTTCTTAGCAGTCATTTATTGATTCCTGTTTAATTAAAACTGAAAATTTGGGGACAGGATATATAGTGTGTTCATGAAGCTGCTTCGTAAATGTAAAATTAAAATATTTTAATTTTGTAAAAATAAACCTGGTCTGACTGAACAGCAAATAACAACAACAACAACCTTTTGTTATTTGGATTATTTTGTATGAAGAGCTACTTACGTGAAATATGCAATCATCATTCTCGTATTGACTCTCATATTGAAGCAATTTACTTCTTGATGAAGGTAACTTATTTCATGTTCATTTAAGCAGAAGTTAATATTGTTAAAGTATCGTCAAATCATTTGGTATTAAATTGACTACAACTTGTGTTGACCTTGTATGTGTCAGAGTAGAACTGTGCTCCATAGGGTATCATACCTGCTTTTTTGGAAGTAGCTCACCAGGAAACAACTAGTATACAAACTAACAAAATCTGTTGTTATCTTAGAAGGAGACCTTTTAGAGTAGACTTCAGGTTTAATATAGCAGAATCTATCACTTTAATACTAAGTTCTGGAGTTCCTATATTGATAATTTCCAGAACTTTGGGTGATAGTAGCATGAACAATGAAAATATGAACTCCAAATTGTGTCCTATTTATCAAGCAAAGTAATGCACTTTTGCTATATATATATTGTTTTCCTCAAAGCACTTCTAAAAGGCATGTACTTTTACTGTCTACATTTTTATAGCTAACAATCTTGTGGCTTAAAGATGTTAAGTTACACATACAATTGAAAACCCTTGTAAGTAACTGATCAATGAGAATTCAGATTTGTGTTATTTTTGAATTCTTGTGACTTACCATTACCTTTTCATTAATTTTATTTATTTTTAACTTGAAGACAAAAATAAGGGCTTAAGAACTCTGTTGAAGTGGTGAAATGGCATTTTCATAGAATTGCAGATTCCTGGGACTCATCACATAGTCTCTGAGGTGAGTGCCAGAAATCAGTATTCTTACCAAGTTCTCTAAGTTATTTTATTTTATTTTTTTTT
This sequence comes from Orycteropus afer afer, assembly GCF_000298275.1. Taxonomy (NCBI): domain Eukaryota; kingdom Metazoa; phylum Chordata; class Mammalia; order Tubulidentata; family Orycteropodidae; genus Orycteropus; species Orycteropus afer. The sequence continues at coordinate 4,145,172 of NW_006921772.1, forward strand.
TACTATCCAAAGCCAACATTCTTTCTTCTTCTTCTTCTTTTTTTTTTTTTTTTGATTTGGGTAAGTTTACAGAGCAAATTCACCTTTCATATAGCAACTCACACTTTGTCTCATGACATTGACTATAATTTCCCACAATGCAACAACTCCCCTCCCATTTCCTCCCCATAGTTACCTCTTCCCTGTGTCCTTCTCTCCCATACACTCTTGCCCACTGAGCAGACTCCCTGTACATACACAGCCCTTCTATTCTTCCATGATTGATCTCTCCAAAGAGATCGATCTCTCCAAGGAGTGTATCTACCTAATGTAAATGTTCACCTCATATGCCTCTCATTCAGCTGGAAGCCACAGGAGTGGGTTCAGTTCCAGACTTGAAGGGCAGCTAGGGGCCATAGTCTCAGTGGTTCCATCAGGCTCTATCAGACTAGCAAACCTGGTCCCTTTTTTTTTTTTTTTTTTAATGATTTTGAGTTTTGTTCCACATTGTTCTCCCACTCTATTCACGATTTCCTAATAGATCCCCATCAAGTGGTTAACATGACAGCAGGGCACCATCTAGTTCTGGGCTCATAGTCATATAGCCTGAGGATTGCATGGTGTACCAATCTCTTTAGGAGCTCTGGTAGCATAGTGCCTAAGGCACTTGACTGCTAACCAGAAGGCTGGCAGTTCAAACCCTCCAGCCACTCCTCGGAAGGAAGGTTGGGCAATCCTACTTCCATAGTGATACTGCCTCAGAAACCCAAGGAGGGCTTGCTCTGAGTCGGGGCCAACTCGACGGCAAATAACAACAACAACAACAACCACCAATCTCTTGGACTAATGGTTTCCATGTATCTTTGGTTTTCTTCATTCTTCTTTGCTCTGAACGAGGAGAGACCCATCGTTGCATCTAGATGTCAGCTTGCAAGCTTTCAAGATCCCATTCGCTACTCACCAAAGTATGATGTGGAACAATGTTTTTGTATACTATGTTATGCCAATTGAGCTTGATGTCCCCTGCGACTATGGCCCCCAGTCCACAGGTCCAACTACTCATTCCCTCTGGGTAGCTGGCTGTGGCCAAGGAGTGACGACAACCTTGTCCCTTGTCAGCTCTACTACATACCTGGGAATTCTTACAGCATATATTATTACACTTGTAGAAACTTTGTCTGCCAACCCTATACATGGTCTTGGGCACCCTCCCCCCTGCATACACATACCTAATAGTTCAACCTGTCCACCAATCTATTCATCTGTAGATCAATGTTTGCCTTCACTGACAATGCAGTACTGTATGTGCAAAAGGGTTCATCTTTGTTGTCTGTACCTCCCATGCACCTCTCTGTCTTCCTCTTCCTCAATGCCACCATGTTGATCACTCACATTTGGTACATTCTTTCTCTTCACCCAAATCAATACTTATCTCTACCTATCTAACAGTGCTCCCTCTTCTGCCCTCCCAGCCCTGGTAACTAACAAAGAAAATTTCCTTCCATTTATAAACTTTTCCTTGACCTTTTACAATAACAGACTAGTACAATATTTGTCTTTGTGTGATTGACTTATTTCACTCAGTGTAATATCCTCCAAGTTCATCCATGTTATGTGGTGTCTTGCAGACTCTACATTATTCTTTAGGGTTGCATAGTATTCCATTGTGTGTACGAACCACAATGTTATCCATTTGGTAATCCATCCTTCAGTTGATGGGCACCTAAATTGTTTCCAATTTTTGATATTGTAAATAGTGTTGTAATGAAGATGGGTGTGCATATGTCTGTTCTTGTCATGGCTCTCACTTCTTTAGGGTATATACCTCATAATGGAATGGCTAGGTCAAATGGTATTTCTAATTCCAACTTTTTAAGGACTCGCCATACTGCTTTCCACAGTGGTTGTACCATTTGACAGTTCCACCAGCGGTGTATGAGAGTCCCAATCTCTCCACAACCTCGCCAGCGTTTGTTATTTTCTGTCTTGTTGAGCTTTGTTACTAGTGATAGGGCAAGATGGTATGCCATTGTTGTTTGGATTTGCATCTCTCTAATGGCTAATGATTGTGAGCATTTCTTCATGTTTGTTGGCTGCCTGAATGTCCTCTTTGGTGAAGTATCTATTCATGTCTTCTACCCATTTTTTAATTGGATCATTTGTCTTTTTGTTATTGAGGTTATTTATTCTATAAATTCTAGAGATAACTCCCTTGTCAGATATGTCATTGCTGAATATTTTTCTCCTAATCTGTAGGTTCTCTTTTGATTCTTTTGCAGAAGTCTTTGGAAGCACATAACAATTTAATTTTTAGAAGGTCCTATTCATCTAGTTTAGCTTTTGCTGTTTATGCATTTTGGGTTATGCTCGATAGTCTATTTAGGACTCCTAAGTTTGACCCTAGTGTTTACTTGAGGAATTTTATTGTTTTAGGTTTCATATTTAAGTCCTTGATCCATCTGGAGTTAGTTTTTGTGTATGGTGTGAGGTACAGATCTTGTTTCATTTTTCTGCACACGGATATCCAGTTTTGCCAGTACCTTTGTTAAACAGACATTATTTTCCCTATTTAATGGATTTTGGCCCTTTGATCAGCTAACCGTAGGTCAATGGATGTGTTTCTGGGTTCTGAATTCTATTCCATTGCTCTATGTGTCTGTTGTTGTACCAATACCAGGCAGTTTTGACTACTATGGCTGTACAGTACGTTCTAAGATCATGGAGTGTGAGACCTCCTGCTTTATTATTCTTCTTTGATAGTGCTTTGCTCATGCCAGGTCTCTTTCCTTTCCATATAAAGTTAGTGAGTGTTTTTTTTCATATCTTCAAGAATGTTGATGGAATCTGGATTAGGATTGCACTGAATGTATAGATTGCTTTGGGTAGTATTGACATTTTCACAGTGTTCAATCTTCCTATCCATGAGCATGGTATGTTCTTCCATTTATGTAGATCTCTTATGGTTTCTTTGTACAGGTCATTTGTGTCCCTGGTATGATTTAATCCCAAATATTTTATTTTATTTTTTTGTAGCTATTATAAATGGTACTGATTTCCTTATTTCTTTTCCAGCAATCTCTTTGCTGATGTAGAGGAATCCAACTGATTTTTGGATGTTAATCTTGTATCCTGCCATGATGCTAAATCTCTCAATTAGTTCCTGTATAGATTTTTAATGAGTCTCTTGGGTATTCTATGTATATGATCATATCATCAGCAAATAGGGATAGTTTGACTTCTTTCTTACCAATTTAGATGCCTTTGATTTCCCTTTCTTGCCTTATTGTCCTGGCCACTCCTCAGAAGGAAGGTTGGGCAATCTACTTCCGTAGTGATATTGCCTCAGAAACTGAAGGAGGGGTCACTATGAGTCGTGGCCACCTCAATGGCATATAACAACAACAGGACTTCCAGTACAATGTTGAATAGAAGTGGTGATAGAGGGCATCCTTTTCTGGTTCCTGTTTGCAAAGGGAATGGTTTCAATCTCTCTCCATTGCGAATAATGTTGGCGTTTGTTTTGCATATATGCTTTTTATCATGTTGAGAAATGTCCCTTCTATTCCTATTTTGCTGAGAATTTTGATCAGGAAGGGGTGTTGGATTTTAACAAATGCCTTTTCTGCATTGATTGATATGATGATGGCTTCTTTTTCTTTGTTTAATTTATGTGGTGGATGATGCTGATTCTTTTTCTAATGTTGAGCCACACTTGCATACCTGATATGAACTCACATGGTCATAATGAATTATTTTTTTGATATGTTGTTGGAGTCTATTGTCTATGATTTTGTTGTAGATTTTTGCATCTATATTCATGAGAGATATTGGTCTCTAGTTTTCCTTTTTAGTGATGTTTTTGCCTGTTTTTTTTTTTTTTTTTTAAATCAAGATTATGCTTGCTTTATAAAATTAATTAGGGAGGATTCCATCCTTTTCTAAGTTGTGGAGTAGTTTGAGTATGATTGATGTCTGTTCTTCTCTGAACGTCTGGTATAATTCTCTGGTAAAACCATCTGGACCAGAACTTTTTATGGTTGGTAATTTTTCTATAACCTCTTCAATTTCTTCTTTTGTTATGGATTTGTTCAACTTTTCCACCTCAGATGGTGTTAGTTTAGGTAAGTTATGTGTTTCTAGAAATCTGTCCATTTCTTCCAGATTTTCCAATTTATCAGAGTACAGTTCTTCATAGTACCCTAATATTATCATTTTTATTTCAGTTGGTTCTGTTGTGATGTTGCCCATTACATTTCTTATTCAAGGTATTTGTATTCTTTCCCTCTTTTCCTTTGTTAAATTTTCCAGTGGATTGTCCATTTAATTAATCTTTTAAAAAACCAACTTCTGGTCTAATTGATATTTTGTATTGTCTTCCTATTTTCTGTTTCATTGATTTCTGTTTGAATCTTTATTATTTCCTTTCTTCTGGTGACTGTAGGCTTTTCTTGCTGTTCTTTTTCTAATTGTTGGAGATGATCTTGTCCCAAAGATTTTGGTATGTTGTGTTTTCATTCTTGTTTGATTCAAGGAATTTTTTTCATTTCATTTTTTATTTCTAATATTACTCAGTCATTCTTAAGGAGGGTGATGTTAGTTTCCATGTCTTTGTTCTTTTTACATTTATCTTCCTATTTTAACAGCATTGTGATCTGAGAAGATGCTCTGCATTATTTCAGTGTTTTTAAATTTATTAAGGCTTGTTTTATGGCCTAACATATGGTCTATCATGGAGAATGTTCCATGTGCACTGGAAAATAATGCATATTGTGCTGTTGTTGGGTGAAGTGCTCTGTAGATGTCTATAATGTCAAGTTGGTAGATTGTATTATTTAGCTCTTCTGTGTCTTTGTTGAGTTTCTTTCCGGTTGTTTTATTTTCTACTCCTACTATGACTGTGGAGTCATCTGTTGCCTTTTCATTTCTGCCTGATGTATGTATTTTGGGGGTCTTTCATTAAGTTCATAGATATTTATTATGGTTCTATTTTCTTGTTCAGTTGCTCCTTTTGTCATTATATAATGTCCTTCCTTGTCTCTTATGTAGATTTTGTCTTAAGGTCAGTTTTATCAGAAATTAATATTGCCACTCTTGCTCATTTTTGGTTGCCATTTGCTTAATATATCTTTTTCCAACCTTTAATTTTTAGTCTCTTTTTGTCTTTGTCTCTAAAGTGTGTCTCTTGTAGACAGCATATTGATGAGCTGTGTTTTCTTATCTAGTCTGCCACTCTCCATCTCTTGAGTGGTGGATTTACTCCATTGGCATTCAGTGTAATTATCAACAAGTATGAATTTGTTTCTGTCATTTTGTTAAATGTTTTTTATGGTGTTCTTGGTTTCTTTGTTCCATATAATTTTCTGTGCTGAGCTTATTATAGTTATGAATCATGTTATCATTTCCTTTGTTGCTGTTATCTTAGTAGTTGCTAAATATTCCCACTTGTTCTCTTTTTTTTTATTGTGATGTGAAGGTTTATCCTTTATCTTTGAGGTTACCCTGTGATTTATAATTTTCTCCCTGAGTTTAGAACAGTCCATTCTATCTTGCAACTCTCTTGACTTCCTCACCATTTGGAAGTTCTGTAACTACACAATATTTTCCCTCTTTTTGGTTTGTAGTTGTCCTCATTTGCCAATTAATGTATCATTCCCTGTTTAGAATCTTGTAAGCTTATTTTACTTTAGATACTTCCATTGCTGCATTGGTTTCTGGGTTATGTCATCTTGTGTATTAATGGTCATTTGTTGTTTGCTTTTATTGGTTCTCTGTTCCAAGGACTCCTTTTAGTATTTCTTGTATGGTTGGTCTAGTTTTAACAAATTCCCTTAATTTCTGCTTATTTGGAAATCTCTTTATTTCACCATCATATTTGAGGGACAGTTTTGCTTGTTATATAGTTTTTGGTTGGAAAATTTTCTCTTTTAGGTTATTATATATACCATCCCATTGTCTTTCTCACCTGCATGGTTTTTGCTGAGAAATCAGAGCTTAGTCTTATTTTTTTGTCTTTTGTAGGTAACTTTTTGTTTTTCCCATGCTGTTTTCAGGATGCTTTCTTTGTCTTTGGTTTTGATGAGTTTGATGATGATATGTCCTGTTGCTTTTCTTTTGGGAACTATCCTGTTTGGTGTTCATTGGACTTCTTAAATGGATATGTTTTCATGTTTCATCCTATCAGGGCAGTTCATTTCCTAAAATCTTGGACAATTTTCACAGTGCTTTTATTTTTCTCTTCTTATTCTAGAATTCCAATTACATGTAGGTTATTCCTTTTGATGGTAACTTACATGAACTTTAGGCTTTCTTCATTTTGTGTTGATCTTTTTTTCTGATTGATCCATTTCCAAAGAAGTATTCTTTTATTTGTCTTCAATCTCATGAATTCTGTCTTCCATTGATTCAATTCTACTCCTTTGTCCATTCAATGTGTTACCTATTTCTGAAAATTTAGTATTAATCTTTTGGATTTCTATCTGTAGATCTTGTATCATTTCTAATTTTTCATTTATTTTGTCATTTTGTTCTCGTATTTTCTTTCAATATTGTTTTACAGTTTTGTCTGTGTTTTCCTTCATTTTGTCAGTGTTTTCCATGATCTGTTTCTCAATCCTTTGAAGATACCTAAGTATAATTCTTTTGACTTCCTTATCAGGTTGTTCCAATGCTGCTTCTCTCTCAGAGATGTGTTCTGGGTCTGTATCCTACTTCCTTGTTTCTACCATGTTATTGTGCTTCTTTCTGAGGACTGTTATGGTCTGTTGTCTCCAAGACATTGTGACGTTGTTGTATTTAGATATCTGTTAACTGTCTGTGAAGAGCACTTAAGGGTGAGTCAGGCTGTTCTTCGTGTTCGTTTATCATTGGCCAGTTGTTGGACTAGGATGTGGTGGCTCTCACTCAGTAAGTGGATCCACAGAACATGCAGGTGTGGTTTCATCTTATGGGCATGGTTGCTATCTCCCACTCAGTTATCTGAAAACAACACTCAAAAAAAAGTAAAAGCAAGCATCAAAAAACACACCACATAAACACACAGGAACAATCACCAAAAAAAGGGAAAAACAAACAAACAAACCCACAATATCTGGGGAGGGGGGCAATAAGAGAAAAGTGATAGAGTAGGAGAATAATGAAGAAAAAAATGGAAAAAATGCAAAAAGAAAAACAAGGAATGGGGTTAACCACAAGAAAGAAGAAAATGGGAACCAGACACAGGGAAGAGAAAAATGCTGAAAACCAGAACCTGGGAAGTGAAGAATAAAGATTAATAATAAAAATGAGAAAATAGTAATAATAATGTAAAAACAGAGAAAAACATCAAATTAAAAAAAAAAGGAAAATATATCGGGGCAGGGCAAGGCAAGGCACCCAGGCTCCACTGGAGCACACAGACTTGGATGGAATTCTTACCGGCCCAGAAAGGGGTAGGAGTGGGGGACAGCCACACCTTTGTTCACTAAGATGGTGTGGGATATAATAGTAACAAGGGGAATATCACACTTCCAGTTGTTCATGTCTGGAATGTCCTTGCGGTCCCCTTCAAGTGGAGCTTATTCTTAGGTTCCTGGAATCTGAGAGAACACTGTCACTTTAAATATCCAAAATGTTTGAACCACTTGTAAACATTCAAAATGGCTGCAGCCTCTGGATAGCCAAAAATCCACAACTCAGCCCACCTTTCTCTTTGCTGCTTCCCCTTTTATTCACCAGCCATCAGTGCAGTCCTCTGGGCTGCCCCTGGTTAGCAGGGCTGATTTTTAGGTTAATTCTTAGGTCCTAACACCATTTGGGAATATCCAAGGTGTTCTTGCCATCAGGATCACTGACAGACTCCTTTTTTTTTTTTTTTCTTTTTGCCTTTTTCAGTGTTTTCATGAAAGTTCTTCTACTAGTTGGAGTTTACTCCACTTCTGTATCCTTACTTTCAAAGCTCCAAGATTATCTTCTGTAACTGTATCAATTGGTTCCCTTTTTTTGTTGAAGAGGGTCTATGTAGTTTGTCTGGCTATTCCACCATCTTCCAAAAAAAAAAGTCCCAACACTCTATTAATTGAAGTACACTGTTATTTGGTTTAAAGATGATCTATTTCATCTGATAGTCTTGTTTCTGGTTTAAAGATAATTTCAGGACAATAGATTTCAGGGTTCCCTGAGTCAATTAATCCAGTACATGGAGTTTCTGTAAGAATCTGACCTTCTGTTTCAGAGTGTTACCTCTTTCAATCAGCATCCATCTATTGGTCCTTGATTAAAACATTCAATAACGGTAGGCAGGCACCAGGTATATCTCCTCTGGGTGATTCTTATAAACAGAAAATTTGAAAACCACTGTTTCAAACAACTTTTTATAAGTGAGATTTCCTTTAGCAACTCACTGATAAATGGAGGGTGAAATATGTAAAATGTTAACAAATGAAATTCAACAATATGTTAAAAAAGAATAGTACATGTGCAAGTAAGATGTACCCTAAGGACCATGGGGTAGTTTAATATTACCAGTAGTCTTTTGTTATTGTAGGCCTGAAACCTAATAGGATTAGAGTATACTCATTCAAACCTCAATTACACAAGGGTACTAGTGAGGGGATGTGGGGAGAAGTTCTGCCTCTTTCCATAAAGATTTTTGTAACAGATATTTTATGTGTCATAATTATTTTCACCGTTTTCTCTAGCATCCTCTTTCTCACTTTCACATGAGGTCCATGTATCATTTCAATTTAATATCTGTAAAACTAAACTGAAAAACATTTTTTACAAAAAAAAATTTGATAAATAATTAAAAATTATAAGTCAAGCAGAATAAAGTTCAAGGTACTGAAAGCAGAATAATTTCTTTCTTAGCTGTAAGTGATTTTTCCACCTTCTCCATAAAGGGTAGTTGGACATTGCCAAGATGCAGAGAAAAATTTAGAACTTAAAAAGCAAGATGGTAGTTTTTAAATATATGATGTTATTTCTTGCATAAAGGGCATCAAATTTCCACAATAAAATGAACGTTTTCATTATTTTAAATTCTATAAATTAATGAAATTTTAAAAACTCATTGTGTAGTAACTAAAAAAAAAATCTGTTAATTTGATTGACTTTAAAGTGTATTGTTAAAATTAATAAGAGTATCATGCAATAAATACATTTGGTTTATAATTACAATTGAAGAGATCCTGGTAACCATCTTGCCTAGTATATTAACCTATTTGTATGTGATTATATTTCTATTCATATTTCATGCCATACATGCATATATGCTAATTAACATAACTGAATTTTAAAAGTTTTTCTTTTTATGTATTCAAAATAATACATACATTGAGCTTCTTCTTTTTTTTTTT
>NW_006921772.1:4157742-4181492 GCF_000298275.1 Orycteropus afer afer
ATGATGTTACCCATTTCATTTCTTATTCATGTTATCTGTATCGCTCCCTCTTTTTCTTTGTTAAATTTGCCAGTGGTTCGCCAATTTTACTGATCTTTTCAAAGAACCAACTTCTTGTCTCGTTGATTTTTTTCTATTGCCCTTCTATTTTCTGTTTTATTGATTTCTGCTCGAATCTTGATTATTTCCTTTCTTCTGGTGACTGTAGGCCCTTCTTGCTGTTCTTTTTCTAATTGTGGGAGATGTTGGTTTAAACTGTTGATTTTGGCTTTTCTTTTTTGATGTGTGCATTTATTGGTAAAAATTGGCCTCTGATCACTGATTTTGCTGTGTCCCAAAGATTTTGGTATGTTGTATTCTCATTCTCGTTTGAGTCAAGGAATTTTTGAATTTCAATTTTGATTTCTTCTCTTACCCAGTCTTTTTCAAGGAGGGTGTTGTTCAGTTTCCATGTGTTTAGTCTTTTTCTGTTGATCTTCCTATTACTGACTTTTTAATTTGATAGCATTATTATCTCAGAAGATGCTTTGCAGTATTTCAATGTTTTTAAATTTATTAAGGCTTGCTTTATGGCCTAACATATGGTCTATCCTGGAAAATGTTCCATGTACACTAGAGAAGAATGCATATTATGCTGCTGTTGGGTGAAGTGCTCTGTAGATATCTATAAGGCCAGGTTGGTGTATTGTATTGTTTAGCTCTTGTGCATCTTTGTTGAGTTTCTTTCCAGTTGTCCTATCTTTCAGTGAAAGTGGTGTATTAAAGTCTCCCAGTATGACTGTGGAGTCATCAATTTAGCTTTTCAACTCTTTTAAAGTCTGATTTATGTATTTTAGGGCTCTTTCATTGTTCCATAGATATTTATTATGGTTATATCTTCATGTTCAATTGATCTTTTAATCATTATATAATGTTTTTCCTAGTCTCATATGGTAGTTTTTGTCTTAAAGTCAATTTGATCAGAAATTAATATTGCTACTCCTGCTCTCTTACAGTTGCCATTTGCTTGATATATCATTTTCCACCCTTTGGTTTTTAGTCTATTTTGTCTTTATCTCTCAGGTGTGTCTCTTGTAGGCAGCATATTGATGTTTTTTGTTTCTTATCCAATCTGCAGCTCTCCATCTCTTGAGTGGTGCATTTAATCCATTAACATTTAGTGTAATTATTGACATGTATGGATTGGTTGCTGTCAGTTTGTTACATGTTTTTTCATGGTGTCCCTGGTTTCTTTGTTCCATATTATTTTCTGTGCTGAGCTCATTATGTTTATGTATCATGTTGTCATTTCCTTTGTTGCTGTTGTTTATTTTCCTTTGTTTGCTGATTATTTGTGCTTGTCCTCTTTTTTATTGTGATGTGAAGGTTTATCATTTTTCTTTGAGGTTACCCTGTGACTTATAATTTTCTCCCCGAGTTTAGAACTGTCCATCTATCCTGCAATTCTCTTAACTTCCTCACCATTTAGAAGTTCTGTAACTACACCGTATTTTCCCTCTTTTTGGTTGTAGTTGTCCTCACTTGCCAATTGATGCCTCTCATTCCCTGTTTACAATCTTGTAAGCTCATTTTACTTTGGATATGTCCATAGCTGTGGTTTCTGGGTTATGTCATCTTGTGTATTAATGGTCGGTTGTTACTTGCTATTTTTGTTTCTCTGTTCAAAGGACACCCTTTAGCATGTCTTGTAATGTGGTCTGGTTTTAACAAATTCCCTTAGTTTCTGCTTATCTGGAAATCTAATTTTACCATCATCATATTTGAGGGACAATTTTGCTAGGTATATAATTCATGGTTGAAAAATTTTCTCTTTCAGGGTTTTATATATACCATCCCATTGCCTTCTCGCTTGAATGGTTTCTGCTGAGAAATCAGAGCTTATTCTACTAGCTGTCCTTTGTAGGTAACTTTTTGTTTTTCCCATGCTGCTTTCAGGATTCTGTCTTTGTCTTTGGTTTTGATGAGTTTGATGAGGATGTGTCTTGGTGATTTTCTTTTGGGGTCTGTCCTGTTTGGGGTTCATTGGACTTCCTGAATCGATATAGTCTTATCTTTCATCATATCAGGGAAGTTCTCCTCCAATAAATCTTGGGCAATTTTCTAAGTGCTTTTATTTTTCTCTTCCTGTTTTGGAATTCCAATGATATGTAAGTTATTCCTTTTTATGGTATTCCACATGCATCTTACGCTTTCTTCTTCTTTTATTTTTTTTTAATTGCTTTTCTGGTTGATCCCTTTCCAAAGAAGCATTCAGGTATTTTTCTTCAATCTCATTAATTCTGTCTTCCATTGCATCAATTCTTCTCCTTTGCCTTTCCAATGTTTTATCTATTTCTGACAAATTAGTATTAATCTTCTGGATTTCTGTCTATAGATTCAGCATCATTTCTAACTTTTCATTTATTTTGTCATTTTTGTTCTTATATTTTCTTCCAAAATTCTTCTTAGGTTTTTTCTGTGTTTTCTTTGGTCTGTCTCTCAATCCTTTGAAGATAATTGTTTTGAATTCCTTATCAGAGAGTTTCAATGCTGCTTCTTCCTCAGGGATGTGTTCTTGGTCTGTATCCTGCTCTCTCATTTCTACCACTTTATCCTGCTTCTTTGTATGGACTGTGATGGTCTGTTGTTTACAAGGCATCGTGGCTTTGTTCTATTTAGATGTCTGTTAACTGTTTGTTAAGAGCAGCCAAGGGTGATTCAGGCTCTTATTGGTGGCTTTTTATCATTGGCTCATTGATGGAGAAGGGGGTAGTGGCTCTTTCTCTGTAAGTGAAGTTGCAGGAGGTGTGGGTGTAGTTGTGTGTTATGGGGACTGTTGCTGTCTCCCACTGTGTTAGAAACAAATTATAACTGAATAACAATGAAAAAACTAAAAGCACATGGACAAAAAACACACCATGTAATCACACATGAACAGTAACCAAAAAAAGAGAGAAAGGAAAAAGAAGAAAAACAAGAAAACCTGCAATATCTGGGGATAGGGAACTAAGAGAAAAAAAGTAGAGAAGGAGAATAATGAAAAAACTGGGAAAAAATGCAAAAGGAAAAACAAGGAACATGGTTAACCATGAGAAAAAAGGTGGGAAAAAATTAAATTAAAAAAAAAAAAAATTTTTTTTTCAGTCAGGAACAGGGAAAAGAAAAAAACTGAAAACTAGTACCTGGGTGGGGAAGAATAAAGAATAATAGTAAAAAGCACAAAAGTATTAATAATAATAGTAGTTTTAAAACAGACAAGCAAACTAAACACTAGAAAAAGAAAGTGCAACAGAAATAAAATAAAAATAAAGAAAAGAGAAAAATAATCCGTGGAGGTCAGGGCAGGGCACCCAGGTCCATCTGAGGACACAGACTGGGATGGAGTTCCTGTGGGCCCAGAAGGTGGTTGGGAGTGGGGAATGGTGCATCTCCGTTCATTCACCAAATGGGTGTGGGGTATAAGAGTAACAAGAGTAATGTCATACCTTTTCAGTCATGCAGGTCTCAAGTGTCCTTGGGGTTACTGGCAAGCAGAACCTGTTCTTAAGCCCCTGGATCTGGGAGAGTGCTGTCTCTTTAAATATCCAAAATGGTCAAGCTGCTTGTAAACATTCAAAATGGCAGAACCCTCTGGACAGGCAAAAGTCCACAGCTCAGCCCACCTTTCTCTTCGCCTTCTCTGTTTATTTTCCAGGCACTGGAGCAGTCCTCCATGCAGTTCCTGGCTAGTAGGACTGATTTTTAGGTTAATTCTTAGGTCCTACCACCACTTGGCACTCTCCAAGCTGTCTGTGCTGTGCTGTCAGGCTCGCTCAGTATCACTGCCAGAACGCAGCTCCGTATGTCTCTTTTTTTGGTATTTTCATGCAAGTTGTTCTGCTAGTTGGGGGTTAGTCCACTTCTATATCCTTCCCTTTAAGGCTCAGGGATCCAGGATTATCTTCTGTGTCTGTGTTAATTGGTTTCACTTTTCTTTGTTGAAGAGGGTCTGTGCAGTCTTTCTGCCTAGTCCGCCATCTTACCAGAACTCTGAGCTGTTTTCTTGACCCCAATGTTCTCAATCCCAAGTAGCATAACATCTTCTAGATGAAATTTTCTGTTGAAATAATTTCATTTTATCTCACTAATTAGGAGTCTAATTCAGTAAAAAATGTGTCCTCAACTCTCCTTAAATCAATTTCCTCTAGCATATGTCAGTGGTGAGATACTCCATCCATATGTGTCCTCTTCACTAGTTCCTAAATTAAACCTGAATGGATTTATACCCAAATAAGGATTTGAAATCTACATTTTGGATAGGCTGAATAAATAAGTCACAGATAAATTACAAGACCGAAAGAAAGCATGAGGCAACACTGTACCTCTGCATTGTATATCTAGGATGCGTTTGTTGTTGTTGTGTGCCGTTGAGTCGGCCCCAACTCATAGCAGCCCCTCCTTGGGTTGCTGAGGCAGTATCACTACAAAAGTAGATCACCCAACCTTCCTTCCGGTGATATGCATTTAGGCCTTTGGTTTCACTTTCTTTCTATAAGAAAACAGACCCAATTAAATAGTAATAGCAAAGGAACTATATAAGCTTTTATACTCTATTGAAAATCTTAATTATCTAGAAATAAAGCACTGAAACAGTACTTTGTAAATTAGAGCCCACCAGTAGTATACTTTTCTGTAGAGATTTAGTTTTATAAATTACTGTCTCATATGTCATTCCACATAATGGATAGGAAACTGTTGTTTGTAAGGTAGGAAAGGATTGCTTTAATTTCATTCTTAATGTTGCCTTTGTCCTGATTAAGCTTTTTACAGACACCTCCCAGTCTGGCTCTTAAAACTGAATACAGAACCAAATCTGACATGGGTGTTCTTTTAAATTAATAAGTGGTATTTAAAGAAACTTTTCCAAAGTATAGAATATATTGTAATATGTTACAAAGCATCAGTAATCTGTGAAGACCATGCTTTTAATATTATAATTGAGCTCTTTTTTATAGTCTTAATTTACTACTGAAGTCAGTAGGTAATAATTCTGAGGTCATTATCATTAAAGGTAAAAAAGTTTTGAGTCTCCATTATGAAAAGTAAGGAGTGATTTATAATCTAAATTAAAACAATCTGTTGCTCTTCTCATTTTAAAGTCTGCTGAGGAAAAAAATTACAATAGAGGAGTGAGAAAAAATTAGCTATTAAAGAAAAGGGTTACTTCAAAGTTCTATTTTCTGTACTATTTCTGTATTTATCTCTCTTAGGTTTAGAATTAGTCCTCAAAATCCTTTTTGTAACCAAGGTGATCTCATCTAAGTAGCATGTGGTGGGATGCTCAATGCTTATTATGAAGAAGACCATGATGTTGAAAATCTATTGGCCTGTGACAACTTCAGCTTTCAAACAGAACTGGAGGGCAGTTAACCTTTCCTTTCTTAATCCAATGATCTCACATCTTCCATCTTATCTTTTACGAGAATCTGATGAGGACTATTGGCTCTTAGTTTTCTGGATGGATGAACATTTCAGTTATAATTTCCTGAGACTGATTGTTTTGTTGTTTTTCTAGGAACCATATTTTGAATTATGTGTATGCTTTCCAAGTGTCCACCTTCTGTAATTAGGACTTACTGCCCTCTACAATAGTAACTAATATTTGTTTTGCACATTATAGTTGATGAAAACTTTGTACAGATTTTATCATTTATTTCACAGATGGCCATAATGAACAAGTCTTAGTATTCCCATATTAAAGATGAGAAAAATAGGGACAAACGAGGTTTTATTATTTTCTTAAGGTCCCGCAACTCCAAATTGAGAGTAGTTATTGAGTTTTGTCTTCTAGGAAGTACCACATTTTTTTGCTTTTTCCTTTATATTTAAGGTATCTTCCAGATGGGTTGGATTGTATGAATTTCTTATTATTTTTGCCCTGCTCCCTCCTCCCCCAAAAAAGATACAACCTAAATTTTAAAAAGCTACAAAAAGCACTCGGAAGGAAGGTTGGGCATTCCTACTTCCGTAGTGATACTGCCTCGGAAACCCAAGGAGGGGTCGCTATGAGTCGGGGCCGACTCGATGGCAAACAACAACAACAACAACAACAACACAAAAAGCACATTTTATATGCAGCTAAAACTGTAAAACTGAGTAATGTAAATATATATATATATACATACATATATATATACAACTAAATTTATATATATATACAACTAAATTTATATATATATACAACTAAATTTATATATGTATACAACTAAATTTTAGGGAGCTCTGGTAGCATAGTACCTAAGGCACTTGACTGCTGGACCAAAAGCCTGGTGGTTCAAACTCACCAGCCACTCCTTGGGAGGAAGGTTGGGCAATCTACTTGCATAGTGCTACTGCCTCAGGCCAACTTGATGGCACATAACAACAACAACAACAACAACAACAAATTTTAGGAGAAAAAAGACTGAGCCATTAACGTTTCAAAATGAAATGCCAGCAGGAAGGAGTTTACTGTTGGAATACTCAGGTCTCCTTTAAATTAAGAGCATGGGCTAAAAGTGCAGCCTCCCTACTACTAGTTGTGTGACCTTTGGCAATTTATTTACAGTCTTAGTACTTCAGTTTCTTCGACTATTAAAATATAGTAAGATGCTTAGAAGAGCAGCTGGCCACATAGTACTGTAAGGATGTTTGTTAATGGAAATGAGAAATAGAACATGTTTTGGCCAATGCATTAAACAATCTTCTAGACCTTTGAAGATGTTACTTTTCAAGTATTTTTTGAAATTAATTAAACAAATGCAAAAGTTTAAATTAGATTAACATAAGTAGTGCAATTTGTATACTAATTTATGTTAATTGGGGCTGAGACAAAACCTAGGAAACTAATTATCCCTTGCATTCCAGGAAATGCCTGTTGGCTGATTAGGCAGATGAGTCATGTTTTCTCACCAATTTTATCCTCCTCCAAATTCCTTTCAAAATTAGAGTGTTAAAATGTCATCTAGGAACTGATCTGAAGGACTCTGACACTTCCCCATTCAAGTACATATTAGTAACATCACATGAACAAGTGATTTAAGTAACTATATAGTGCTCACCACAGAGTTGAGTGGCTGATTTGTTTTCCTATGACCTTCAAAAAATTCAGAAGAATTTTAGAAGTGAGAAGAGAATGTCCGTTGGTGGCCTGTTAGAGCTGTTCTAAGCACTTTCCAAGGTAAGAGTAAATTTATAATATTGTGATGATAGACAAACAAAGCTCTCTAATTCCTTTGCAGGTTCCACCAAATAATTAATTTCAAGTTTAAGATGGGTAGAAAAATACCGGCCAGATGAGATTACAGTCTACGTAGGTAATCAGATAAGAGAGCTCCTAATTCTTCAACCAAGTCTCTGTTTTCTGGAGCAGATGTGTCATTTCATCCCAGATCTCTGAGAGAATTTGCAGAGTAAACACTAAACCACTTGTACTCATCTTTTCAAAGTATACATTTTATAACCTCACATGCCCATTCTTTTAAGTTGCTACACATAGAAATTATTTAAAGGGTTTCTAATTTTTTTTATTAGAAACAATTGGCAATATCAATTTTGTATTTGCCCTTTCTCTGTATACTTGTGCTAGAATTTCTCTTGAGTGAGATTGCTGAGCCATTGAATGTACATACTTCCTTTAAGAAATAGTGCAAAATTGCTCTCCACAGTATTTCTACCAATTATTCTCCCAACAACACTGTTTCAGTGTACCTGTTACCCAACCCTTGATACTCTCAAACGTTCAATTTTATTTCCAGGCAAATAACTGAAATGACATTCTTCTATTGTTTCCATTTTACTTTCTGATTAGTGGTCAAGTTTAGCTTCTTTTCCTGTCATTAGCCATTGGGTTTTTTCTCCTGTGAATTTACAGATTCTTCTACAGAATTATCTCTGAATTGCTTGTTTTTTAAATATATCCCTTTGTTATGAATGTTGCAGGGGCATTAGTCATTCGGTGGCCCACTGCTTGCCTTCTATGCAGTAGATCCGGATTTGATTCCCAGTCAGTGCACATCAGCGCAGCCACTGCCTGTCACTAGAGGCTTGTGTGTTGCTCTGATGCTGAACAAGTTGCAGCACCGCTTCCAGACTAAGATAGACCACTTCTGAAAAACCAGCCGATGAAATCCCTATGGTTCACCAGTCTGACCTGTGTGCCTAGGATTAAAATGAGTTAGGGTCAACTCCACCACAGCTAAAAGTAACAATAATATATATGTTGCAAGTATTTTCTTTCAGCCTGTCAGATCTGTTTATGGATATTTTGTCACAAAGTTGTTGTTGTTGTTGTTATGTGCCGTCGAGTCGGCCCCGACTCATAGCGACCCCTCCTTGGGTTTTCGAGGCAGTATCACTACGGAAGTAGGATTGCCCAACCTTCCTTCCTAGGAGTGACTGGTGGGTTTGAACCGCCAGCTGTCTGGTTAGCAGGCAAGTGACTTAGCCACTATGCTACCAGAGCTCCTTTGTCACAAAGTAGTTACTCATATTAATGTGGTCAAATGTGACAATATTATTGTATTTTGGTGCTTCTTTAAGAAGGCCTTCCCTTCTCTAAAGTCATAATCAAATCTCTCTAATATTTTCGTTATTTGATACTCTTCTGGTGTTGAATTTAAAGAGCTCTGGCGCTGTACTGGTTAAAATATTTAGCTGTTAACTAAAAGGTCTGTAGTTTGAACCTGCCAGCCACTCTGCAGTAGAAAGATGTTTACTGTTTCTGTAAAGATTCACAGCCTTGGAAACCCTATGAGACAGTTTTGCTTTGCCCTGAAGGGTTGCTATGAGTCAGAATTCACGTGATGGCAGTGGGTTTGGATTTGGTTTTGGTTGAGTTTCAGTAAAAAACCAGTTGCAAAATGACGCATGCATTATGTTGAAAAACCAACAATACAATCTCTCAATATTAATATTTTCATATATACAGATATATATCAAAAACCAAAC
The DNA here is from genome assembly GCF_000298275.1 of Orycteropus afer afer. Classification (NCBI taxonomy): domain Eukaryota; kingdom Metazoa; phylum Chordata; class Mammalia; order Tubulidentata; family Orycteropodidae; genus Orycteropus; species Orycteropus afer. Next base: position 4,166,689 of record NW_006921772.1, read on the forward strand.
TCACTACCATTGAGTAGATTCGGACTGATAGCAACCCTTTGGATTTCTGAGGCAGTAAATCTTTACAGAAGTAGGAGTGGCTGGTGGGTTTGAACCACCAACCCTCTGATTAACAGTCAAATGCCTTAGGCACTATGCCACCAGAGTTCCTTATGTGTGTGTGTGTGTATATATATATGTGTGTGTGTGTGTGTATATATATGTGTGTGTGTGTGTGTATACACACATATATAAAGAAATCAAAAGGTCTGGAAGGAAGCAGATCAAATTGATAATAGTGATTAGTTTCTCAGATAACTAAATGGGAGTAGCATTGTGAGTGTTCATCAAAGAGATCTTTATGCTTATTGAGAATTTTTGAAAATTTTTTTGATGGAGACTGCTTGTATATCTCTTGTATAATTAAAGGTCAATGTATAGATGTTTTTCTTATGAAAACAATGTAACTACATAATAAGAAATTTGAACAAAAAGAAAAAAACTGTTTATATTTTTACTACATATAACCACTATTTTTTTAGTTTGGTTTTCTAACCACTGTTACTATTTTAATATACTACGTAAGTAGATTGCCCCATCTTCCTCGGGAGGAAGATGGGGCAATCTACTTCTGTAGTGATACTGCCTTGGAAACCCAAGAAAGGGTTGCTATGAGTCGTGTCCGACTCAGCAGCACATAACAACAACAACATATTTTTAATCCGTTGACATTAGGTTGATTCAGATTCATAGCAACCCTATAGCACAGAGTAGAACTGTACATATGGTTTTGAAGGCTATAATTTTACCAAACCAGATTGGCACATCTTTCTTCCACAGAATGGCTGGTGGGTTAGAACTGCCAACTTTTTGGTTAGCAGCCAAGTGCTTAACCACTGCAGCACCAGGAATCGTATACTTACTATGATTATATTTATAGCTCAGGTTGTTTTAAAAGTTCAAATCAAAGTGTGCATAGAACGTCCATAATTTTTAAAGAAACTTAACCAATTACATACCTTTTACCATAAAATATTGCCATATAGACTTCCTTAAAGTTAAATTTAAAAGGTATATAATGTTTCTCCTAAATGTGCCTTAATTTTTCTTGTTGTTGTTGTTGTTAAGTGCCGTCGAGTCGTTTCCGACTCATAGCGACCCCATGCACAGCAGAACGAAACACTGCCCGATCCCGCACCAGCCCCACAATCCATGCTATACTCGAGCCCATCATCGCAGCCACTGTATCAATCCATCTCGTTGAAGGCCTCCCCCTCTTTCGTCGACCCTCCACCCTACCAAGCATGACATCCTTCTCCAGGGAATGGTCCCTTCTTACAACATGACCAAAATAGGTGAGACGAAGTCTGGCCATTCTTGCTTCCAAGGAGCATTCTGGCTGCACTTCCTCCAGGACAGATCTGTTAGTTCTTTTAGCAGTCCACGGTACTTTCAGCATTCTTCGCCAGCACCACAACTCAAAAGCATCAACTCTTCTTCAGTCTTCCCTATTCATTGTCCAGCTCTCACATGCATACAAGGCGATTGGAAATATCATGGCTTGTGTCAGGCGCACCTTAGTCCTCAAGGAGATATCCTTGCTCCTCAGCACTTGAAACAGTTCTTTCGCAGTTGACTTCCCCAATGCTACACGTCGTCTAATGTCCTGACTGCTGCTTCCGTTGGCATCGATTGTAGAACCAAGCAATGTGAATTCCTTGACAACCTCAATCTTCTCTCCATTTATTGTGATGCTGCTCATTGGTCCAGTTGTGAGGATTTTTGTTTTCTTTATGTTGAGATGTAATCCATACTGCAGACTGTATTCTTCAACCTTCATCAGTAGGTGCCTTAAGTCATCCTCACTTTCAGCAAGCAAAGTTGTATCCTCTGCATATCTCAGGTTGTTAATGATTCTTCCTCCAATCCTGATACCACGTTTTTCTTCATATAGTCCAGCTTCTCGGATTATTTGCTCTTAGCATTTGCTTAATGGTGAACTTTGAGAAAGCTGTTTTTTTATTTTTTAAATAATTTTTAAAATTAAATATTATCCTCTGTGGTTGCTTTGTAAAGCTTCTTAAGAAGACTTTTCCTCAAAGTCATAATTATCTCTATGCTGTATATTTTTCTTTAATATTTTTAATAAAACAAAGCAAAGAAATCTTATTTTGAATGTATCCCAAGAATAAATTGCCAGAACTGCAGTTAATGAACCTAAAGGTGTAAGTTGTAACATGGTTCTACAAGGCTTTCCTAGTGGATACTAATTTTATGAGGCTACCAGTGAAGTTTGAGTGTACCAGGTGGACTTTAGTTTCACAAACTACTTATTGTAGTATTATTTGCTAATTTTTTGTTCATTGCTACTTGAAAATGTAAATTGTACGTCAATGTTGGGATTTACGTTCTTTTAATGACTAGCCAATAATGACCTTGATTCAGTTCTTATTTCTCTGTTTTCCTAAGTGGTGACTAGTATGTATCATTTTTCCATTTGACTGTTAGGGTCTTAGGGATGGCCTCTTTACACAGTTGATGTGTAATTATATTTATTCCAAATGTTTCCCCCATCTGTTTTCCATTCTTAGCTGAACTTCAATCGCAAGTTCCTCTTTCAGAGTTTTGGATTTTTAAAATTTTATTTTAATTAGGATGTTTTATAATTATCTTTTTAAAGTACAATAATGCCTCAATCATGCAGTATGAGAATACTTAGGTAGGTTTCTAACTATTTAAATTAAGGTATCCTAGGAATACTTACATCAACCAGAGGAAGTTTCTAACTAGCATTATGATTCTATCTTTGGCCCTGCCTGTTCAGTATTTTTAATCAGTCTCTTAGATATCAACATGAATGTGGTTCTAATTAAATTTGAAAATTCAAAGACTCTGCAAGTAGTTGCTCATTTGCTGGATGATATAATCAATATCCAAAAATATTTTGAACATGTTGGCTGCGTATAACAATATAAAACTTAACAAGAATAAAGGAGAAGTTCAACAATTGATTTAAATAGAGCTTTGAATGGAAATAGAATAGTTCCAGTTTTATTATTTATTACAAAAATTTAAAAGACAGAAGTGGCAATTACTCATTTATTATTTATTTCACAAAGAGTAGCATGCCAGTTCTTTTCTGCATGTTCATGATAGCTTGCTCTCAGATATTTTATTTTTGTTAATATTTCATTTTATTTTCAAATCATATTGGATTCCATCCATTAATATTAATGTTGTAAAATCCATATGTATGCATGGTGAATTTTGAGATCAGACATTTTTCCTGTTTTACTTTGCCTTTAGCACTAATGAAAGCAGGGATTGCATGCTAGTTGTATCTAATCTTTTTATTTGAATTGTAAACAAGTATCCATATTTCAGAATTAAAAAAAAAAGAAAAAAGAAAAGAAAACTCACTGCAATAAAGTTGATTCCAACTCACAGCAACCCCCACTGGGTTTCCAAGGCTGTAAGCTTTACTACAGAAGTAGATCACCCCAACTTCCTTCTGCAGAGTGGGTAGTGGGTTTGAACAACTGACCTTCTGGTTAGCAGCCAAATGCTTTATCCACTATGCCAAATTAATGGAAATGTTAAAGGAAGTGGAGCTGACAGAGAGAAGTATTTACATGGCTACTGATTTTTATTCCTCTTCTATCATCACCTTGAGCAGCAGTGGAAATGGTTGATCAAATCCTTCTTCTTGATACAAGCTTTACTCATTTGCCTTCAGGGCACTACATCTATCAGACTGCTCCCTCTCAGGCTGCATTATTCACTATTCCCCTTCCTGGGATTCCTTTACACTGGTACACCCTGGTGCTCAGTAATGGGCTTTCTTTTCTCTTCTGCACTTAACTTCCTTTGGTGATCTTACCTAGTCTCATGGCTTTTTTTTTTTCATTTTTCTCACTGCCCTGAAGTTCATTCCAACTTACAGTGATTCTAATTGGGTTTCCAAGGCTGTAGCAAGCTTATGTTCAAAACTGAATTTATCTCCCACTCATCCTCATTGCCCCATGTTATTCTCCATCTTATTGATGGTCAATTCCATCGTTCCATTTGAGATGAGCCAAAAATTCTACTGTGATTCTAAATTTCCCTCTTTAAAAGTACACATCCAACCACCAGTATGTTCTGTTCGCTCTTTGCCCCAAAATTGACCAATTCCATTGCTACCACTTCCAAACTACCCTGAGCCATGGATAATTTCTCATCTGAATTGTTGAATTATCCTTTTGCACCTTCCTTGGTCTATGCTTGGAGTCCCTGAGTGGTACAAATGGTTAATACACTCAGTTGATAACTGAACAGTTGGTGGTTCCACTTCATCCAGAGGCAGCTCAGAAAAAAGTGCCGGCAATCTATTTCCAATAGAATCAGCCATTGCAAATCCTATGGAGCACATTTATATTCTGACACGCATGGAGTTGCCATGAGTCAGGGTTGACTCAAAGGCAACTTTAAAAAAAAAATAGTTTATGCCCAACCTACCTTGGAAGGAAGGTTGGACAATCTACTTCCTTGGAGATACCACCTTGGAAACCCAAGGAGGGGTTGCTATGAGTCAGATTCAACTCGATGGCAGTGAGGTTTTTTTTTTTAATCCTCAACACAGCCATTGTCATTAACCCTTTTAAATAAGCCCAAGCATGTTCATTGCAACAATGTTTGTAATGCCAAAACATATGTAATGAGCATATAAAACATGGATGTAAAGGATACACATCATCTTCAGTGTAGTAGATATCTCTAAGGAGCAAGCAAAGGAAATTTAGTTTGAGAAGGTGTATAGAGTCTACTTCAAGCATATTAAATTATTACACTTAAAATATATACTCCATAAATATAACAGAATTAAGATTTGTTAAATTCTGGGGGTGGATAACTGGACCTTGTATCACCCTGCAAATTTCTGAAGGTCTTAACTATTCCTAATAGAGAATGACAAAAAATAAGGGAAACAATTCCCATCTTGGTATCCTATAGTAAGGATAGACTATAGAAGGTATAAGAGGTTGATGCAGTAATTCAGATGAGAAATGGCAGTGGGAGAAATGGAATTGGTCAGATTCAGGTTAAGGATAGAGCCAATAGAAAATACTGATGGTTGGATGTGCAGTTTGAAAGAAAGAGAGGAATTCAGAATCACAACAAAATTTTTGACTCATGCCAAATGGAATAATGGAATTGCCCATCAGTAAGATGGAGATTAATATGGAGTCAGTGAGGATGGGTGGGATATCAATTCCATTTTGAACAAGTTTGCTATATCTATAAAGTAACAAGATATTATTTTTTCCATGTATAATCTCTTATTCCAACTCATTCCAAATGCTAAAGAAAATTTCCATTCAGCATTCACTTTCATGCTTTAGAATCAAAAATGAAACCTAGAAAGATATTTATAAACTAGAGGATATTCTGAGTAACCTGTTCAGCATGAAGGAAGATAGGAAAAAAGGGTGGGAAACCCATTTCATATCAGAAATTGTTGTAGTAACTGAACATGTACAGTGTGCAATAGAGGGGTCATAAGAACATTTGTCATTATTTGAAGTGTGCAAAGGTATGTAGGATGCAGAATCAGAACTCATGGTTTAAAGTAATGGTGGTAAGTATACCTTTTGTGAGAATCTTTCTGAGGGTTCCAACTGTTTAATAGAGGCCTGGTTTGCCTCAGGGTAGCAATTGCTCTACTACTAAATGCATAAACAGACCTTTAAATATTTATCAGGGATGTTGGGTGAATGTGGAACTGATCTCTAATTTCTTACTTGAATATGTTCTAGTTTATAAATTTGTGTCTGAAGACATGATGCATGAACATAATATTACAGATATGGTCTGGGGCAGCCAGATTGCATGGGGCAGAGGTTTATACCAGATCGTTTCAGCTCTCTATGTACATGGCTTCCTAAGGCAGCCTCTAATAAATTAGCATTAAATTACATTAGCTTTTCTAGCCTTTGTACTCACGGATGGAATATGTAGAAAAGAGAACAAGGGAAGGTTGAGAGGAAAAGAGGTCAAGTTGTTTGAACCTGTGCAATTGGCCTATAAGTTAGTTGCTGTGTATTAATTTAGGACAGAAAAGGAAAAATTTAAATCTATACTTGGTCATTTTAGAGAAATGTCAGGAAATTTTTTAACAGTGTTAATAAGGCAAGAAGTACTTTAATGTGGCTTAAGCCATTTCTTTTATCTAGTCACATGGCTAAAATACCAGCTACACACCAATGCCTCCAAAATCTGTTACTCTAATTCAGGCATTAGTGTTGAGCTCCAGGTTCATATGGTATTCAGAAATGGTGTGCTTTAAGTTTTGATTTGTCATACATTTGTGTTTTGGAGCCTCATGGCTAAGAAATAGGTCATGAAAGGTAGACCTTTGTCAGCACAAGGTTTATTGATCAACTTAAGGGATATAAAAACACCAATATATTTCCTTGGATATTACTTATCATTTAGAAGGGGGGGTGGGTGAGAAACGTTGAATTATGGAAGGGAAAAAGCAACAAATAGATACCAACTACACATTTTGTTGCTGCAGGTGGAAAGAGCTCATAATAGCTACAAGAAGTAAACTTAACTATTAAGAAAGATGCTTCACATTGTCTATTTTTAAATAACTATCTGTTTTCTACATTGCTATATTTCTGGCACCAAGCATAGTACCTAACACATAGTATGTACTCAGTAAATATTGTTAAATTAATTTTTTGTATTCATTTGATCTTTAATTGAATCCTGGATATAAGTTGCAGCAGATTTTCCGTGTCTCTGAGTACCAGTGCTCTGGTCTTTGAGTAGTTTGCTCCACTAATCTTGTTTCTATGGTAAAATGAATTTGCATTCACTCCCTAGGGGTATGTAGGAGGTTGGCAACCTCTCTGTTAATTGTGAGGTCATCAGTAAGATCTGGCAGTGATGAGTACTTCCCCAAATCACAGCTGTGTGCCTTTCTCAGTGGTCTCATTCAGTTCTAGTTAAAGCACTTAACTGGGGTGGAATTGCATGAGATAAGTGCTGTGAGTGCTCATCACCATGGTGAATGGCTCTTAAAAATCACTGACTGACTAACTCTTTAACAACTAGGTGTACAACTGCCTATGCACCAACCGACTCATTAATCGCTGGGGTGGGTAGCAAGAATTGGAAGCTGCATTTTTTTAAAAAAAAATTGTATATGTCGAAGAAAGTTAATAAATTTGAAGTCTCCTCCTGACTTAATACTATATAACATGTAAAATGTTCTCATTTCCAACAAAATAAACACACATTACTCTGACCCTTCAGAAAACTGACTGATGTGCATATGAACATGTCCCCTTGCTCAGGTTTTGCTGTTTCATTCAACATCAACATGGCCACATGTGTTTCATCATTGTAGCACTACTAGATTTTTAAACCTGAGCAGTATGCATTACACAGGGGAGATAATTTCCCCAGAGTGAACCGAATAAGAGCTTATTCTTACCTATTCTTTCTTCTCTGTTGTTGTTGTTGATTGCCATCAAGTCAGCTCCAACTTACGGAGATTTTATATATGAAAGATCAAAACATTGCCCAGTCCTGTGACATCTTTATGAGCTTTGATATATTTGAGCCCATTGTTGTTATGTTGTGTCAGTGCATCTCACTGAGACTTTCCCTTGTTTTCTCTGCCCCTCTGCTTTACAAAACATTATGTCTTTTTCTAGGGATTGATCTTTCCTAATGTGTCTGAAGAAAATAAGAGGAAGTTTTGTCATCTTTTCATGTAATGAGCATTCTGCTTGTATGTTAAAAGACTGATTTGTTCATTCTTCTAGTCATCTATGGTATACTGAATATTCTACACCAACGCCACAGTGCAAATGCATCAGTTCTTCTTCTGTCTCCATATTCCATTGTCTAGATTTTGAATGAATGTGAGGCTATTGAAAATACCATGGCTTGGGTCAGATGCACCTTAGTCATCAAAGTGACATCTTTGCTTTTTAAAACTTTGATAAAGATGTCTTTTGCAGCAGATTTGTTCAATGGAATATATCATTTGATTTCTTAAGTACTGCTTCCATAGATGTTGATTGTTGATCCAAGTAGAATAAAATCATTGACAACTTCTTCTAGATGAATTCATTCTGATTTTTTTAAAAATCAACTATAAAGGCTCTTATTTTACTGTAACCTCATTGACCACTGCTTCTCAATGTCCTTTGCTGGTTTCTTATCTACTTTTCAAGGCTAGGTTCTTCACGTTTAGTCCTAGGCCCTTTTCTCATCAACATGATTCATTCTCATATAGTAGAAAAAAGATTTTTATATTGCTGGCTCCAAAATATATATCTGTAGCACAAAACTTTCCTGTAATTTCCATACTTTTTCTACTTAACTTTTTGACTTAGATGTCTCACAGATGAATCAAGCCAAATAAGTTCTCATCAGAAACTTTGATTCTCTGCTCCTAAAATTGGCTTCATCCTCACTACCTGACTTTTGTGTCTCAATTATAGAGGTCTATGTCCCTTTCTTAAGTACTCTGCCAGAAACTTTGGAGTCATTCTTAATTCATTGGTGTCCCTGATCCCTTATTTCCCAATATCTACACCATTAATACGTTTGCTTTCTGGTTTAGACAAGAATCCACAATAAAACTCCAAACTCGCTGTCATTGAATCAATTCCAACTCAGCGACCTCCATTGGATTTCTGAGGCTGTAAATATTTATGGAAGTAGATTGCTCCATCTTCCTTCCAAGGAGTGGCTGCTGGGTTAGAACTGCTGAACTTCTGGCTAGCAGCCAAATGCCTTATCCACTATGCCACCAGAGCTCCTTAACCATCATATCAACTACAAAAAAATCAGCTTGGTAACTGTGGTAAGATGAGGTACTTGTTTTCCTCTTTACAATTTACTGCTTTCTTTTTACTTCTCCAATGTAGAGGTCAATGAGTAGCTACTATTTATCATTATGCTTGAGATATTGTTTTCCTTACAGTTAAAAAGGGACATTTCTGAAATTGTTCTTAAATTTATATTTCTATCAAATGTGGTGGAAAAGTGGAAGAAGGTGTTACATTTCAAGAAACAGAGAGAAAATATATTTTTTTCTCTTGTAGGAGTGAAATCTATTCCTATGTATTTGTTATATAAATAAAGCACGGCTATGTTGAAAGAAAAAGAACTTTGGTTCAGTGGTTAAAGCACTCAGCTGCTACCTGAAAGATTGGTCTTTTGAACCCACCAGTTCCTATGTGAGAGAAAGATGTGACACTCTGCTTCCATAAAGATTACAGCCAAGAAAACCCTAAGGGGCAGGTTTCATCTGTCCTGTGAGGTCACTGTGAGTTGGAATCGACTTGATGGCACATCACAGCAATGAAAACATGTTGAAAGTATATAACACATGACACTGTTGTGAAGCACCCCATTGTAAGATCTGTAACCAGTGTTGTTAGCTACTGTGGAGTTGGCCCCCAACTCAAGGCAAACCCATGCACAAGAGGGTCAGACCTTGGAATTCACAGAATTTTGATTCATAGGGTTTTCAGAAGTAGATCTCAAGGCCATTTTTTTTTTTCCTTGACAAGATGTTGTTAGGTGCCATTGAGTCAGTTTCAACTTACAGCAACCTTATGTCCAACAGAATGAAACATTGCCCATCCTCACAATCATCACTATGCTTGAGCCCACTGATGCAGCCATGGTGTCAATCTCTCTGGTTGGAGGTCTTCCTTTTTTTTTTTTGCTGACCATCTACTTTACCAAGCGTGGTAGTTAGTGTGTCAACTTGGCTGGGCCTGGTTGAGTCACTGGGCAGCTGGATATAGTTATTCCCCATAGTGAGATTGCTAATTAACTCCTTGGTGGAATCTACTGGAGCAGCTGAGTAGCTGCTTTAGGGATGTGGTCTTCTTCCAGTACATAAGAAGCAGCTTTGGGAACAGTCTCTATCTTAGGGCATGCTTGAACCCTGGATGTAACCAAGTTGTTCAGCAGCCTGCCATGCTCTGCCTATCATAGGACTTTCAATGGACTTGAAACAATGGCCTGCCATGTTGTTTGGTAACATTGGGACTGTGCCTTTTTTTACTTGTCAACCTTGGGTTTTTCAGCCTCAGCAGCCAGCAGTTGTCTGAGAGAAAAGATGCCTCTAGCTTTAGTGGGCTGGGAACATGGGGCAGAGCTGAAGCCCAAAATCAAGCAGCTTTCACCTAACCCCTAGAGCCTGGCACTTTGTACTCAGACTTAAAGCCTCCGAATGCTAAGAGAATAAAGTCCTGTTTGTTAAAGCCATCTCATCTGTGGCATATTCCTGTCAGAGCAGCATTGTTGTTGTTGTTGTTATGTGCCGTCGAGTCATCCCTAACTCATAGCGACCCCTCCTTGGGTTTCCGAGGCAGTATCACTACGGACGTAGGATTGCCCAACCTTCCTTCCGAGGAGTGGCTGGTGGGTTTGAACCGCCAGCCTTCTGGTTAGCAGTCAAGTGCCTTAGCCACTATGCTACCAGAGCTCCCCAGAGCAGCATTAGGTAATCAAAACACCAAGCATAATGTCCTTCTTCATGGACTGATCCCTCCTGATAACTCTGCAAAGTACAAGAGGTGAAGTCTCACCATCCTTGCTTTTAACCAAAGAGCATTCTAGCTGTGCTTCCTCCAAGACACATTTGCTTGGTCTTCTAGCAGCCCATGGTACATTCAATATTTTTTGCCAACACCACAGTTCTAATACATCTATTCTTCTGTGGCCTTCCTTATTCATTGTCCTGCTTTGATATGCATACTAGGAGATTGAAAAGACCATGACTTGTGTCAGGAGCACCTTAGTCTTCAAAGTGATATCTTTGCTCTTTAACATCTTAAAGAGGTCTTTTGCAGCAGATTTTCCCAATGTAATATGTCATTTGATGTCTTGACTTTTGCTTCCACGGGCATTGTGGATACAAGTAAAATGAAATCCTTGACAATGTCAATCTTTTCCCCATTTATCATGATGTTGCTTATTGGTCCAGTTAGTTTTCTTTATGTTGAAGTGTAATCCATACTGAAGGCTATCATGTTTGATCGTCATCAGTAAATACTTCATGTCTTTTTCACTTTAAGAAAGCAAGGTTGTGTCATCTGCATATCATAGGTTGTTAATGAGACTTCCTCCAATCCTGATGCCACATTCTTCTTCATACAGCCCAGCTTCTCATATTATTTGCTCAGCATACAGATTTAAAAGGATGGTGAATGGGTACAGCCCTGATGAACACCTGACACAGTATCCCCTTGTTCTCTTTGAATGACAGCCTCTTGGTCTGTGTACAGGTTCCTCTTAAGAGCAATTAAGTGTTCTAGAATTTCCATTCTTCACAATGTCATCCATAATTTGTTATAATCCACACAGTCAAATGCCTTTTCATGAACAATAAAACACAAGTAAACATCTTTCTGGTATTCTTTGCTTCAACCAAGTTCCATCTGACATCAGCAATGATATCCCTTGTTCCACAGCCTCTCTGAATCCAGAAAAAGATAGATGGATAAAAAAAAACCCAAAAGACTCATATTTCATCCAGTTTCATTTTTGAATAGGAATCAAATAAGTGATGCTACTATGAAATGTCCCTAAACCAGAACTAGACCCACTACCATTGACTAGATTCTGAATCATAGCAACTCCCATTTGGTTTCCAAGGCTATAAATCTTTACAGAAGTAGATTGCCTCATCTTCCTCCCCTGGAGCAGCTGGTAGGTTTGAACTGCTGATCTTCGGTTAGCAGTAAAATAGGTTACCCACTGTGCTACCAGAGCTTCTTATGAAAAATCCCTAGGCTTGCTCCAATAGCCATTTTTCACTCTGCTCCAGTACACTGACATAGCTTGCTCCCCCAAATCCTAACTTTGTTCCATCTTAAGACCTTTGCTCTTCCCTCTGCCCAGAAGCTCCCCCTAGACCTTGGCCTGGACACTTATTCTAGTTATTGGTTCAGACGTTGTCTTATTAGAGGGATCTCCCCTTTTTATAGATGCACCCCCCCCCCATTATGGAGGATCTCATACATGTCCTTTGAGGAGAGTTATGTACTCAGATGGTCACTTACTGCTCCTGTCTTAACCCTTACTTAGCTGGTGGTATATTTCTAGGCTCTATTTTAACCATTTTTTCTATTCTGAAATAGGACACAGGCAGAAATAAGTATACGTGTGATGTAGGTAAAGCTTAAGAAATGTTTTTTTGAAGAGTTCTGGTAAGGTAGTGGAATAGGCAGACAGACTGCACAGACCCTCCTCAACAAAGAAAAGGGGAACTAGTTAGCACAGATACAGAAGATAATCTTGGAGCCCTGAGCTTTGAGTGGAAGGATATGGAAGTGGACTAAACTCCAACTATTAGAAGAACTTGCATGAAAACACCAAAAAAGGAAACATACGGAGCTATAGTCTGTCAGCAATCTTGATGGCACAGATAGCTTGAATATTGTCGAGTGGTGTTAGGACCTAAGAATTAACCTAAAAATCTGCCCTGCTAGCCAGGGGCTGCACAGAGGACTGCACTGGTGGCTGGTGAATAAAAGGGAAAGGAGTGAAGAGGAAGTCAGGCTGAGCTGTGGACTTTTGCCTGTCTAGAGGGTACAGCCATTTTGAATGTTTACAAGTGGTTCAACCATTTTGGATATTTAAAGCTACAGTGTTCTCCCAGATTCCAGGGACTTAAGAATAGGCTCAACTTGACGGGAACCGCAAGGGCCTTCCAGATGCCAATGACTGGAAAGGTGTGATATTCCCCTTGTTACTCTTATACACAGAGGTGTGGCCATCCCCACTCCCACTCACCTTCTGTGCCGGCAGGAATTCCATCCTAGTCTATGTGCTAGGAAGGAGCCTGGGTGCCCTGCCCCATACTAAGCAGATTTTTTTTTCCCTTTTTGTTTGTTTTTGTCTGTTTAAAAATTATTATTATTGTCCTTTTTATTATTGGGAACTCTGGTGGCATATTGCCTAAGGAATTTGACGCTAACCAGAAGAAGGTTGGTGGTTCAAACCCACCAGCCACTCCTCGGAAGGAAGATGGGGCAATCTACTGCCGTAGAGATACCGCCTCAGAAACCCAGGGAGGGCTATGAGTTGGATCTGACTCGACAGCAGTGAGTTTTTTATTATTATTCTTTATTCTTCCTTTCCAAGTTCTACTTTTAAGCTTTTTTTCTCCCTGTTCTTGCTTCCAATTTTTTTCTTTCCTGTAGTTAACAGCATTCCTTGTTTTTGATTTGCATTTTTCACATTTTTTTCTTCATATTCTCCTACACTACGTTTTTTTCTTATTGCCCTCTCCTCAGATATTGCAGGGTTTTTTTTTTTTTTTTTGGTTATTGTTACTGTTTGTTTACTCAATGTATTTTTTGTCCACTTGCTTTTACCTTTTTGATGGTTATTCGATTCTTACTTTTGTCTAACTGAGTGGGAGACAGCAACAGCGTCCACACAAAACAACTGCACCTGCACCTCCTTCAGCTTCACTTACTGAGTGAGAGCTACCAATTTCTTCTCCACCAATTGGCCAATGATAAACGACCACCAAGAACAGCGGGACTCACCCTTAACTTCTCTTCACAAACAATTAACAGAGTTATAAATACAACAATGTCACAATGTCTCAGAGACAACACACCATCACAGCCCACACAAGAAGCAAGATAAAGTGGCAGAAACAAGGGAGCAGGTAAAGACCTAGAATACATTACTGAGGAAGAAGCAGCATTGGAACAAAATGATAAGGAAGTAAAGAGAATTTTATTTATGTACCCTCAAAGGATTGAGAGACAGATCAAGGAACTCACTGACAAAATTAAGGAAAACACTGACAAAATTAAGGAAAACACAGACAAAACCTTGAACAATTTTGGAAGAAAATATAAGAACAAAATAACAAAATAAATGAAAGATTAGAAATGATACAAAATCTACAGATAGAAATCCAGAAGGCTAATACTAAATTTTCAGAAATAGATAACACATTGATTGGGCAAAGGAGTAGAATTAAATCAATGAAACACAGAATTCATGAGACTGAAGACAAATCAATGAATAATTCCTTGGAAAGGGATCAGTCAGAAAAAAAGATCAAAGCCTAACCTTCATGTAGGATACCATCAAAAGGAATAACCTATGCTTAACTGCAATTCTAGAATGAGAAGAGAAAAATAAAACCACTGTGAAAATTGTCCAAGATTTGTAGGAAAAGATCTTCCCTGATAGGATGAAAGATGAGAATACACCCATTCAGGAAGTCCAATGAACACCAAACAGGATAGACCCCAAAAGTAAATCACCAAGACATATCATCATCAAACTCATCAAGACCAAAGACAAAGATAGAATCCTGAAGGCAGCATGGGAGAAATGAAAAGTTACTTACAAAAGACAAGCAATAAGTTTAAGCTCTGATTTCTCAGCAGAAACCTTGCAAGTGAGATGGCAATGGTATGGTATATATAAAACCTTGAAAGAGAAAAAATTTTCAACCAAGAATTATATAACAAGCAAAATTGTCCCTCAGATATGATAGTGAAATTAAGAGATTTCCAGATAAGCAGAAATTAAGGGAATTTGTTAAAACCAGACCAACCTTAAAAGAAATACTAAAAGAAGTCATTGGAACAGAGAACCAATAATAGCAAACAACAACCGACCATTAATACACAAGATGACATAACCCAGAAACCAACACAGCTATGGAAGTATCTAAAGTAAAATAAGCTTACAAGATTGTAAACAGGGAACCAGAGACATCAATTGGCAAATGAGGACAACTACAAACCAAAAAGAGGGGAAAAATAGTGTAG
>NW_006921772.1:4184192-4184808 GCF_000298275.1 Orycteropus afer afer
AGACTCCAATAAAAAATCAAGAAAATCACTCAATATGACCAAGTGGGGTTCATATCAGGTATGCAAGGATGGTTCAACATTAAAAAAAAAAAAAAAATCAACGTCATCCACCACATAAATAAAACAAAGGAAAACCACTTCATCATATCAATTGATCCAGAAAAGACATTGATAAAATCCAACACACATTCCTGATAAAAACTCTCAGCAAAATAAGAATAGAAGGAACATTCCTCAGCATAATAAAGGGCATTTATGTAAAAGCAACAGCCAGTGTTATTCACAATGGAAAGAGACTGAAACCATTCCCCTGTGAACAGGAACGGACAAGGATGCCCTCTATTACCACTTCTGTTCAATATTGTACTGGAAGTCCTAGCCAGGGAAATAAGGCAAGAAAGGGAAATCAAAGGCATCCAAATTGATAAGGAAGAAGTCATTGGATACCTTTTCCTTTGCTTTTCCTATTTGCTGATGATATGATCCTATACATAGAACACCCAAGAAACTCAATCAAAAATCTACTGGAACTAATTGAGAGATTTAGCATAATGGCAGGATATAAGATCAACATCCAAAAATCAGTTGGATTCCTCTACACCAGCAAAGAGATTGC